>NW_027616491.1:0-212500 GCF_964187855.1 Myxine glutinosa | reverse complement strand
CAAAAGAGGCTGGGGGGCATTTTTTTTGCAAAGGAAGGGAAAGGATAAGGGGCTAAAGAAGAGCGTGGGAAAGTGGAATGTAAACATGAGAAGGAGTGGAGGGACATTGCAAATAGTAATTTGAGCTTTCTATTTATTATGTATGCACAGAGACAGAGGGGAGGACTTTGGTAACTAGATGGTATTCATAGAATACTTACCCCGCACAGTCAACTTGGTGCGAGCCAACTCTTCTGTTTTTTATCATTTCTTTTTCTTTGATCCAATATGGCTGCCAGACCACGTGAGCGATTACATCATAAATTTCTATTCTCTAATATAATTGTTGCACAGATCACGCTCAATAAATTTCAAACTGATCAAGACTAAGCGTTGTCCCTGTCGAATTATGACGTCATAATTACGGCACCAATGATGTCATCATTAATATATCTTATTCCCCATGCGGAGGTCTTTACAATGAGCCACGTTTCAATTTTTTCCATGGAGCGGGTTTTGAGATAGAGAGGTGCAACGTTTTTCGGTTTTTCCAAGATTGTGTCTATACCCCGTAACGTATGACATCATAATTATCATTTTAAAATTATACAGGAGGAGGCGCTCCTATGGTGAAAATATTTCATGTCCATCGGACTAACAGTTGCAGAGGAAATTTTTACGGCGTAACCCATCGGGAAAAGCCATCTAGAACACTGTGTCCGACTGTATGTATGTAGGTATGTATGTCCCCTCAAATGTATACCAATCGGAGCTGAGAATCAGGTCACAAGACAGGGTGATGCCATTACGTCTGATGTCATTACGGCGGTATGGCGGCTGACTCTCCACACACCGTCATTTTGATTCCTTTGCCGTTCATGCCGAACATATCGTTGAACCTGTCATATATCACAATCACCATGCTCTACCTTTACGTTTTTCATTCAGTGTGAAACACAAACAAACCGATTGTTAAAATGACCATCAAATATCGAAAGCATCGGCGTTACGTCTCTTCCAACAATACGGTATGTATAGGCCTTAGGCTTCATGCCTCACCTTCGGACCGTTTCGAACAAATTAAGCCCAGGTTTCTTAATACAGTTGTGTATCGTTTCAGTCGTATCACTTTTGTAATAATAATAATATAGTAAATATTACCATCACACTTTAACCCCAATGTCGTGATTGGAAAGTTAATGGATTGAACGGTGTATGGTTCATGATCAATGATGAGTGGTGTTCGGCACTAATATTAATAACCGCGAAAGTAAGCAATTAGCTTTGGTTTTTTTTAATGGTAATATCATTTTCATAATAATGATAACGTAATGTTAATATTATAGTAAATCTAAACGTAACACTATTCCATTCGTAGTGACTGCAAACTTACTGGAAGTTAAAATATATCATCTTCTACATATTGTTACGTTTGTAGGGGGGAAACAATACCTTAGTCCAGGTAGAATTGCATAGGTAGTGTGCTCCGACTGTCATGAAGAAGAAGAAACCCCATGTATCATAAGTAGGGATCTGGTAGACCGTATGTCGTGTAAGCGCGTATCTTTGTCCCCATGAGAGGGGAGGGGTTGTTAATTAGTTAGGGATTATGGGTAATTAATCTCCTGTATGTAATGACCTCTGTTTTTTTCCTCTGTTCCTTATGACACCAGCAGCACACACACATAGCCAGGAAATCGCGCATTTAAAACGCTAAATAAAAGCGACCAGAACAAGACATTCAACTACCACTGGTGATGTGACGGCTGCGGCCGTCACGTCACAACTCAAGCATGCAGGTCCGGGAGGCCACGCCCCAAAGAGCAGTGATTGATCCGGGATTGATTGAAGCAAGGACTGCTAAGATGGGACTATGGGATTGGTGGAGCAGGCACGGATGACGTCAGAGCCTTGAGTATAAAAGAATGCTCTCCCTGACATTTTCCTCTCTGGACTTCCTCTTGGCCTGCTCTGATTTTCGGGATTCGACAACGAATGGTCGAAGTTCACGAGTTTTCTCTTCTTGGCTGTCTCTCTTGATTTCCTCACATTTTCTGGCTTTGGTGGTGAACGGTCACGATTTCATATCCCCCTTACACCTGGGAGTTCATAGCGAATGGTGGCATTTTTGCTCTCTTGCGTGGGACATTGGTGTTGGGCAGTCGGCATTTTATATCCCTAACTTTGGGTTCTGACGATCGTGAGGAAAGGCGGTCGCGGCTCGTGGACACTGGTGTGCTTGGCTGTGGTTTTGTGACGGCGGAGAGCCATGCAGAGTGAACCGGAGAGGCGGCGTCTGACACCCGCTGAGGGCGAAATTGCGCTCAGCATTTGGAATAGAATTTTTTAATGATGGTCTTTCTCTCGTCGGGTTCCGGCGTTGCACGGGCCGGAAATACACCCGGCGTTTCCAGGGCTCTTTTTTTAATGATTTTAATCTTCTGTACTAAAAAAGGAATAAAACGTGGCCTTGCGAAGCAGCGGAGTTTGACTATCCGGCCGCGGCCACATTTCGTTCATTTACTACTATAATTCAGCTTTTACTCGCGGCCGTAGAAGATTGACTACTATAATTCAGCTCAGCTTTTAATTGCGAAATGGGCCCAGCCCAGCCGAAGCGGCCTCGACACCTAGCCTCCTGTGCCCCAACCTGTCCCGACATTTTTGGTTTCAGAGGTTTCCTCCTATCTTTCACCGTTCAGGAGATTAGTGCGTGCAGACAAACAAACAAACAAACAAAACCTTTCTTGTATATATATATATATATATATATATATATATATAGAAGAAGATAGGTAGAAGATAGATTGGTGTTGGGAAGAGCGCAAACAGCGCGTCGCTAAATTAAAATTTTATTGTCTGAGGTAAAATAAGCGCGAACGGGAACCGCTTCGCCTACACGTAATGGCGGACGTGAATGGCATGGCTGAGCGGGTGGAGGATTCTGAAGACTATGGAAGCGAGCCGGAGATAGAGGGATTAGAGGATAGGAGTGGAACTTCCCCCGTCCAGAGCGTTAGCCCAACTCCCTCTCTTATGAGGGAGAGGGAGTTAGAGATAATGGGAACGGGTTCGATGGATTTTCAGGCCATGTACAAATTGTTGGAGAGATTGAATGAAAAAAGGATGGAGGCAATGAGTGATATTATGAAGGGAATGGAGGAGCGATGGGGAAATATAATGGATGGAACGATTGCTAAAATGGATGCCCGTAGTGAACAAAAGAATGCCCAGATTAAAGAAACGAAAACCCAAAGAGAACAAACGAACGAAATAAAGAAAGAACCAAAGAATGAACTTCGGGCACAGGAGGGGAAATGTTTGTTTAAAAATGACCCAAGTGATCAAATTAATGCTCAAAATGAGAGTGGGGAACAATTGGAAGGAAAAATTGATGGAATGGAGGGAAGGAACGAACGATTGGAAGGAACAATTGAGGGAGCAACACAATACCTGGGGGAACGAATTGACAAAGTAGCACGGGAGGAGGTGGCATTGAAAATTGAAGAGGGTGAAACCCAGCCTGATGCAATTCGGGCACAGGAGAGTGAAAATTTAAATAGGGCAGGTTTAGAGGTAAAGAGGGAAAACTCAAATTCAAATGGGGAATGCTTGGAAGTCAATGGGGAATGTTTGGAAGTAAATGGGGAATGCTTGGAAGTCAATGGGGAATGTTTGGAAGTCAATGGGGAATGTTTGGAAGTAAATGGGGAATGTTTGGAAGTAAATGGGGAATGTTTGGAAGTAAATGGGGAATGTTTGGAAGTAAATGGGGAATGTTTGGAAGTAAATGGGGAATGTTTGGAAGTAAATGGGGAATGTTTGGAAGTAAATGGGGAATGTTTGGAAGTAAATGGGGAATGTTTGGAAGTAAATGGGGAATGTTTGGAAATAAATGGGGAATGTTTGGAAGTAAATGGGGAATGTTTGGAAGTAAATGGGGAATGTTTGGAAGTAAATAGGGAATGTTTGGAAGTAAATGGGGAATGTTTGGAAGTAAATGGGGAATGTTTGGAAGTAAATGGGGAATGTTTGGAAGTAAATGGGGAATGTTTGGAAGTAAATGGGGAATGTTTGGAAGTAAATGGGGAATGTTTGGAAGTAAATGGGGAATGTTTGGAAGTAAATAGGGAATGTTTGGAAGTAAATGGGGAATGTTTGGAAGTAAATGGGGAATGTTTGGAAGTAAATGGGGAATGTTTGGAAGTAAATGGGGAATGTTTGGAAGTAAATGGGGAATGTTTGGAAGTAAATGGGGAATGTTTGGAAGTAAATGGGGAATGTTTGGAAGTAAATGGGGAATGTTTGGAAGTAAATGGGGAATGTTTGGAAGTAAATGGGGAATGTTTGGAAGTAAATGGGGAATGTTTGGAAGTAAATGGGGAATGTTTGGATGTAAATGGGGAATGCTTGGAAGTAAATGGGGAATGTTTGGAAGTAAATGGGGAATGTTTGGAAGTAAATGGGGGAATGTTTGGAAGTAAATGGGGAATGTTTGGAAGTAAATGGGGAATGTTTGGAAGTAAATGGGGAATGTTTGGAAGTAAATGGGGGAATGTTTAACTGGAAATGACCCGGAAGGCTGTCGGGCTGGTGTGAATGTCACAATGCAACAACAGGGAGAGGAATTGGGACTTTTGCAGCACCAGGGCGGTGGTTCGAAGCAACAGGGGGTAAATATTATTTCGCTTTGGTAGGGGCACATATAGATTTCAGTAGATCTGCATAGGTAGGTGCTCCGATGATCGTGGGTAGCAATAACCATCTCATGTAAATAAGTAGAGGACCTGTCTAGGCCGGATGTCGGATAAGTTGGATATGTGTTCCTGCCACGAGGGGGCGGGGCATGTTAAGTAGTTGTAGGCAATATGTTAATTCCCCTGTGTGTCGTTCCCTCTGTGATCATACCAGTGTCCCATATGGCAACACACCATAGACATTAGCGAGGCCCAAAAGACGCACAACACAAACATTAATTAATTCCCCCCTAATAATAAAACTTGCCACAAGCCAGATCAGGGCACCGCCGACGGGGCCGCAGCCAGCCAAATCACCCGCTGGCATAGCGACACACATTGTGCAAGGTAGGCTGAGGCCACGCCCACTTCGCACATAAAAAATGATAATTTTGGGAGGTTGAACTTGAGTTGACATTTGACCTTTTGACCTCAAATAGGTAGTTTCCCTATTTAGTGACTCAATGTGCAAATGCTGTTCAATTTTCAAGTCAATCGGATGAAAATTGAGGATTTTTGAAACTTGGCCTATGTTGACCTCAAAAATAGCTAGTGGTTGAATTCAGTGACTATATATGCAAATCCTCTTAGAATTTCAAGTCAATCGGATGAAAAATAATGATTTTAGAAATTTGGCCAATGTTGACCTTTTGGCCTATGTTCACCGAAAATATAATTTGTGGTTGAAGTCAGTGACCAGATATACAAATGCACTTCAAATCTCCAGTCAATCAGATGAAAATTGAGGATTTTAGAGATTCGGCCTATGTTGACCTCAAAAATACTTGGTGGTTGAATTCACTGACGAGATATGCAAGTCCTCTTCAAATTTCAAGTCAATTGGATGAAAATTGAGGATTTTAGAAATTTGGCCTATGTTGACCTTTTGGCCTATGTTGACCTCAAAAATACTTGGTGGTTGAATTCAGTGACCAGATATGCAAGTCCTCTTCAAATTTCAAGTGAATTGGATGAAAATTAAGGATTTTAGAAATTCGAAATTGTTGTTGACCTTTGGCCTATGCTGATCTCAAAAATAGTTGGTGGTGGAATTGAGTTTGCTGAAATGAAAATCCTATTCAAATTTCAAGTCAATCGGATTAATATGGAGGATTTTAGAAATTTGAAAAAAAAGTGGTTGACCTTTGGCCTATGTTGACCTTTTGGCCTATGCTGATCTCAAAAATAGTTGGTGGTTGAACTAAGTTCGCCGATATGTAAATCATTTTCAAATTTCAAATCAATCGGATGAAAATTGAGGATTTTAGAAATTTGAAAAAAGTGGTTGACCTTGGCCTATGTTGACCTTTTGACCTTTTTTGGTATTCCAGATCGAGGCTCGTGAAAGAGCTAACATTAATCACACAAAAAGTCAAACCGACATAAACCGACACATAAAACACAACATAAGGGGAACGGTAGAAAAGATGGGGAGAGAGGGCGAAGGACACAAACACAACATTTGAGAGCAGGGACATTGATAGAACTGTAGGAGGGAGAGGGCTTGGGGGGAGGTGGAAGAGGTATAAAACATATGGACACTGCAAGAACTTCCGGGAAAGAAGTTGGAATTTCGAAAAAGTGTATCTGGTGTGAATTAGCGGGGGTAGAAAATATCAAGGTTTTGGATGGGGAAGATAAGAGATGGTGGTGAACAGCTGTTTTAAAGACCTGGAGGGAGGAGTGGGATTGAAGGGAGTGGGGGAGTTTGTTCCAGAGGCGGGAAAAAAGGGGAACGAAAGAGCGAAGGTGAGCAGTGAGCCTAGATTTTGGCAGTTTAACCATAAGAGGGTTGCTGGCAGATCTTGTGTGACGTGTAGGAATATTTGTGGGACAGAGCACAGAGAGAGCTGTGGGAGCAAGGCCGGAGAGGAGTCGGCAGAAGACAGAAAGACCACCAACCTGCCTGTGGTGAGTGAGTGAAAGGCCCTCAGAGTTAGCTTCATCGCAGGAGATTCCAATGATTCTGAAAGCTTTGGTTTCAACAGCGTAAACTCGAGCTAGGTGTGAGGCTGGAGCACCGGCCCAGAGGGGGGAACAGTATTCCATTGAGCTGCGGATGAAAGCCTTGTATGTGGTGAGGAACTCAGGTGTGCAAGGAAGGACTTCGCATGATGGAGGATGCCCAGTCGGTGACTGGCTTTGGATACCAGCTTGATAATGTGGTTTTCCCAAGAAAGATCATGGCAGATAGTGAGACCCAAAAGCTTGAGCGATAGAACTTCTTGGAGAGGATTGTTGAGAAAGTAGATGGGAGGGTTGTCCCGTCGGTCTTTTCGGAGAGACATAGTCAGAGTGTGAGATTTGTCAGGCTTGAAAGACATGTGCCACTTGTTTGACCAGTCTGTGATTTTGTCCAGGTCTGCAGAGAGTGAGGAGGCTGCAGACTGCTGATCTGAGGGATGAGGAATGGAGCGGCAGAGAGTGGAGTCATCAGCAAAGAGATAGAGAGGATTTTCCAGAGAGTCGGAGAGATCACTGATGAAGACAAGAAAAAGCACAGGGCCCAGAACACTACCTTGGGGAACTCCAGCAAGAACAGGGAGAACAGGGAGATGAGAGAAATCCATTCAGGGCCACACGTTGACTACGACCAGAGAGGAAGTCTGCAAGCCAAGCGTGAAGATTTCCATGGATACCATAGGAGGAGGGTTTGGTGAGCAGGGCTGGGTGCCAGACCGTATCGAAGGCACTTGATATGTCAAGGGAGACAGCTCTGATTTCCTGTTTGGCATTGAGGACCTCCATCCATTGTTGAGACAGCAGAAGCAACATGTCCAGAGTAGAATGACCTGGTCTGAATCCAAATTGATGATCGGAGATCAAGCCATTGGAGAAGAGGAAGGCTTTGATATCCGAAGCAATGATGGATTCCATGACTTTGCTGATAATTGAGAGCAGGCTGATTGGTCTGTAGTTGCAAGGATCTGTTTTTTTGCACCTTTTTGTGTAAAGCGGTAATGTTTGCTGATTTCCAAGATGCTGGCAGATGACCTTGAGCAAAAGAGAGGGTGAAAAGAACAGAGAGGTTGAGATAGAGCGGCAGAGCAGGATTTTAGGACCCGTGGGCTGATGCCGTCTGGTCCAGTTGCAGAATCAGAGTCGAGGTTTGACAAAAACTTATCTACCTTGTGAGGAGAGGACACAGAGTCCAGGAGCAGTTGGGTTCGACGGGGTAAGTTGGGAATAGAGAGAGATGGGTTTGGGACACAAGATTTTGAGGCAAACACAGAGTTGAGGCATTCGGCTTTGTGACGTGTGGTGTCAACTGTGTAGCCATTTGAGGTGAGGGAGGCGATGGAGCGGGAACAAACACCAGAAACGGATTTGACCAGACGCCACCAGGATTTGGAGGAAGGAGACAGGTTTGAGAGTTCATTATTGAGTGTGTAGAGATATTGCTTCCTGGCACTCCTGAGGGTAGACACACACTTGTTCCGAGATTGGTGGAAGGAACTGAGATTGCCTTCAGTTGGATTTGCCTTCCGAGAGGCAAAGGCAAGTTGTTTCAGGGCAACTGCCTCACCACAAGATTCAGTGTACCATGGACGGGAGGAAGGGTAAGACAACAGAAGACGAGATGGGATAAATCTGTGCATGAGAGAGATCAGTTTGCTTTGGAAGAATTCCCAGGATGAGTTGATGTCAGAGGCGGTAGAGATGGGAGACCAGTCCAGATGATTGATGGCTGCTTGCAGCCCGTGCCAGTCGGGCTGAGTGAAATGCCAGACTCGTCGACGCTGAGGAGGCTCTCTGATAATAGCCAGAGAGATGTCCACTTTAACAAGCACATGATCAGAAGAACTGATTGGAGTAGAAGAAGAGCAGCAGACATTTGCAGGGAAGTTTGTCATCACCAAGTCTAGAAGAGAAGATACTCCATTGACCAAGATCCGGGTCGGGAAATTGACAGATTGTGTCAGTCCCAATGAGTCACAGAAGTCCTTTGCTGAGGTGCCATGGCTGGGGAGAGAGGAACCCACACCCAGCCAGCTGGCATGATGACAGTTGAAGTCGCCACATATGAGGAAGAGAGAGTTGGGATGAATTGATAGAAGTTGGTCCATGTTGTCAGACAGCGACATGTAAATGGAGTCATCACTGTTTGGAGGACGGTACAGAACACATATATATGAACAAGAGGTGGGAGCGGAGAGGAAGCCGTAGCCAGAGGTACTCCTGGGGGTGGGGTGGAGAGAGGGCAGTGCAAGGAGAGTGAGGAAGAGAGTTTTTGATAAAGATAGCAACCCCACCACCAGGACGAGGCTCAGGTCTATCATACCAGAGGAGGGAGTAACCAGGAAGAGATATTAAGGAATCAGTGACATGTTGAAGGAGGAAAGTTTCTGTTAAGCGGATCAAGTCTGGATTGTCAGAAGCAACCTGAATGATCAATCAGGTTTGAGCGAAGGCCCCGGATGTTTGAGGTCCATATCGTTAATGAGAAGAGAGGGGGAGCATTGGGTGCAGGAGAGGGGATGGGTAGGGTCAGATGAACGATGAGCGGGGGAGGTAGGAACAGCAGTTGATAGATTTGGAGGGGAGGGGCAGAGGGGGAGTTTAGAAAGTGGATGATTTAATGAAAGACGAACATTGATAACAAATTGAGTTTATTGTGATTTTCAAGTTAGCGATCCGTTTAAGAACGATGTAGGAGGGGTGGAATGAATGTGAATTTAGAGCATGTCGTGATTTAGAATTATAAGAGATTGAATATTTTTTTGAAGTGGAATGAGTAAAACCTCAAAAAACCTCAAACCTCAAAAACCTCAAAATATATAGGATTTTGTCAGACCACGAACTCTACCATTTGGTGAAGTTTCATGAATATCCGTTTCAAATTGTGACCTGTAGGCAATGATAAGTGAGCGGACAGACAAACAAACACACAAACACAAACACACAAACAAGCACACAAACCGGAGTGATCAACATACTTGCAAAAAAAAAATTTTTTTGCCAAGTAATAAATATGAGATCAATTTGTGTAGGGCATGGTGCACAAGTAAGTAAGTAAATAAATAAATAGGAGATCAATTTGTGTAGGGCATGGTGCACAAGTAAGTAAGTAAATAAATAAATAAATAGGAGATCAATTTGTGTAGAACATGGTGCACAAGTAAATAAATAAATAGGAGATCAATTTGTGTGGAGCACAAGTAAATAAATAAATAGGAGATCAATTTGTGTGGAGCATGGTACACAAGTAAATAAATAAATAGGAGATCAATTTGTGTAGTACATGGTGCACAAGTAAATAAATAAATAAATAGGAGATCAATTTGTGTAGAGCATGGTGCACAAGTAAATAAATAAATAGGAGATCAATTTGTGTAGGACATGGTGCACAAGTAAATAAATAAATAGGAGATCAATTTGTGTAGGACATGGTGCACAAGTAAATAAATAAATAGGAGATCAATTTGTGTCAGGCATGGTGCACAAGTAAGTAAGTAAATAAATAAATAAATAGGAGATCAATTTGTGTAGAACATGGTGCACAAGTAAATAAATAAATAGGAGATCAATTTGTGTGGAGCATGGTGCACAAGTAAATAAATAAATAGGAGATCAATTTGGGTGGAGCATGGTGCACAAGTACATAAATAAATAAATAGGAGATCAATTTGTGTAAACCATGGTGCACAGGTAAACAAATAAATAGATCAATTTGTGTAGTACATGGTGCACCAGTAAATAAATAAATAAATAGGAGATCAATTTGTGTAGAGCATGGTGCACAAGTAAGTAAGTAAATAAATAAATAAATAGGAGATCAATTTGTGTAGACCATGGTGCACAAGTAAATAAATAAATAGGAGATCAATTTGTGTGGAGCATGGTGCACAAGTAAATAAATAAAAAGGAGATCAATTTGTGTGGAGTGTGGTGCACAAGTAAATAAATAAATAGGAGATCAATTTGTGTGGACCATGGTGCACAAGTAAATAAATAAATTGGAGATCAATTTGTGTGGAGCATGGTGCACAAGTAAATAAATAAATAGGAGATCAATTTGTGTAGAGCATGGTGCACAAGTAAATAAATAAATAGGAGATCAATTTGTGTGGAGCATGGTGCACAAGTAAATAAATAAATAGGAGATCAATTTGTGTGGAGCATGGTGCACAAGTAAATAAATAAATAAATAGGAGATCAATTTGTGTCGGGCATGGTGCACAAGTAAGGAAGTAAATAAATAAATAAATAGGAGATCAATTTGTGGAGAACATGGTGCACAAGTAAATAAATAAATAGGAGATCAATTTGTGTCGAGCATGGTGCACAAGTAAACAAATAAATAGATCAATTTGTGCAGTACATGGTGCACAAGCAAATAAATAAATAAATAAATAGGAGATCAATTTGTGTAGAGCATGGTGCACAAGTAAATAAAAAAATAAAAAAATAAATAGGAGATCAATTTGTGTAGAACATGGTGCACACGTAAATAAATAAATAGGAGATCAATTTGTGTGGAGCATGGTGCACAAGTAAATAAATAAATAGGAGATCAATTTGTGTAGAGCATGGTGCACAAGTAAACAAATAAATAGGAGATCAATTTGTGTCGTGCATGGTGCACAAGTAAATAAATAAATAAATAAATAGGAGATCAATTTGTGTGGAGCATGGTGCACAAGTAAATAAATAAATAGGAGATCAATTTGTGTAGAGCATGGTGCACAAGTAAACAAATAAATAGGAGATCAATTTGTGTAGAGCATGGTGCACAAGTAAATAAATAAATAGGAGATCAATTTGTGTAGGACATGGTGCACAAGTAAATAAATAAATAGGAGATCAATTTGTGTCGGACATGGTGCACAAGTAAGTAATAAAATAAATAAATAGGAGATCAATTTGTGTAGAGCATGGTGCACAAGTAAATAAATAAATAGGAGATAAAATTGTGTAGAACATGGTGCACAAGTAAATAAATAAATAAATAGGAGATCAATTTGTGTAGAGCATGGTGCACAAGTAAGTAAATAAATAAATAAATAAATAGATCAATTTGTGTTGTAAATGGTGCACAAGTAAATAACTAAATAGGAGATCAATTTGTGTAGTACATGGTGCACAAGTAAATAAATAAATAAATAGGAGATCAATTTGTGTAGAGCATGGTGCACAAGTAAATAAATAAATATGAGATCAATTTGTGTTGGACATGGTGAACAAGTAAATAAACAAATAGGAGATCAATTTGTGTAGGACATGGTGCACAAGTAAGTAAATAAATAAATAAATAAATAAATAGGAGATCAATTTGTGTAGACTGTAGAGCATGGTGCACAAGTAAATAAATAAATAGGAGATCAATTTGTGTAGAGCATGGTGCACAAGTAAATAAATAAATAGGAGATCAATTTGTGTGGAGCGTGGTGCACAAGTAAATAAATAAATAGGAGATCAATTTGTGTAGAGCATGGTGCACAAGTAAATAAATAAATAGGAGATCAATTTGTGTAGTACATGGTGCACAAGTAAATAAATAAATAAATAAATAAATAGGAGATCAATTTGTGTGGAGCATGGTGCACAAGTAAATAAATAAATACGAGATCAATTTGTGTAGAGCATGGTGCACAAGTAAATAAATAAATAAATAGGAGATCAATTTGTGTGGAGCATGGTGCACAAGTAAATAAATAAATATGAGATCAATTTGTGTAGAGCATGGTGCACAAGTAAATAAATAAATAGGAGATCAATTTGTGCAGAGCATGGTGCACAAGTAAATAAATAAATATGAGATCAATTTGTGTAGGGCATGGTGCACAAGTAAGTAAGTAAATAAATAAATAGGAGATCAATTTGTGGAGGGCATGGTGCACAAGTAAGTAAGTAAATAAATAAATAAATAGGAGATCAATTTGTGTAGAACATGGTGCACAAGTAAATAAATAAATAGGAGATCAATTTGTGTGGAGCACAAGTAAATAAATAAATAGGAGATCAATTTGTGTGGAGCATGGTGCACAAGTAAATAAATAAATAGGAGATCAATTTGTGTAGTACATGGTGCACAAGTAAATAAATAAATAAATAGGAGATCAATTTGTGTAGAGCATGGTGCACAAGTAAATAAATAAATAGGAGATCAATTTGTGTAGGACATGGTGCACAAGTAAATAAATAAATAGGAGATCAATTTGTGTAGGACATGGTGCACAAGTAAATAAATAAATAGGAGATCAATTTGTGTCAGGCATGGTGCACAAGTAAGTAAGTAAATAAATAAATAAATAGGAGATCAATTTGTGTAGAACATGGTGCACAAGTAAATAAATAAATAGGAGATCAATTTGTGTGGAGCATGGTGCACAAGTAAATAAATAAATAGGAGATCAATTTGGGTGGAGCATGGTGCACAAGTACATAAATAAATAAATAAATAGGAGATCAATTTGTGTAGACCATGGTGCACAGGTAAACAAATAAATAGATCAATTTGTGTAGTACATGGTGCACCAGTAAATAAATAAATAAATAGGAGATCAATTTGTGTAGAGCATGGTGCACAAGTAAGTAAGTAAATAAATAAATAAATAGGAGTTCAATTTGTGTAGACCATGGTGCACAAGTAAATAAATAAATAGGAGATCAATTTGTGTGGAGCATGGTGCACAAGTAAATAAATAAAAAGGAGATCAATTTGTGTGGAGTGTGGTGCACAAGTAAATAAATAAATAGGAGATCAATTTGTGTGGACCATGGTGCACAAGTAAATAAATAAATTGGAGATCAATTTGTGTGGAGCATGGTGCACAAGTAAATAAATAAATAGGAGATCAATTTGTGTAGAGCATGGTGCACAAGTAAATAAATAAATAGGAGATCAATTTGTGTGGAGCATGGTGCACAAGTAAATAAATAAATAGGAGATCAATTTGTGTGGAGCATGGTGCACAAGTAAATAAATAAATAAATAGGAGATCAATTTGTGTCGGGCATGGTGCACAAGTAAGGAAGTAAATAAATAGGAGATCAATTTGTGGAGAACATGGTGCACAAGTAAACAAATAAATAGGAGATCAATTTGTGTCGTGCATGGTGCACAAGTAAATAAAGAAATAAATAAATAGGAGATCAATTTGTGTGGAGCATGGTGCACAAGTAAATAAATAAATAGGAGATCAATTTGTGTAGAGCATGGTGCACAAGTAAACAAATAAATAGGAGATCAATTTGTGTAGAGCATGGTGCACAAGTAAATAAATAAATAGGAGATCAATTTGTGTAGGACATGGTGCACAAGTAAATAAATAAATAGGAGATCAATTTGTGTCGGACATGGTGCACAAGTAAGTAATTAAATAAATAAATAGGAGATCAATTTGTGTAGAGCATGGTGCACAAGTAAATAAATAAATAGGAGATAAAATTGTGTAGAACATGGTGCACAAGTAAATAAATAAATAAATAAATAAATAGGAGATCAATTTGTGTAGAGCATGGTGCACAAGTAAATAAATAAATAGGAGATCAATTTGTGTAGTACATGGTGCACAAGTAAATAAATAAATAAATAGGAGATCAATTTGTGTAGAGCATGGTGCACAAGTAAATAAATAAATATGAGATCAATTTGTGTTGGACATGGTGAACAAGTAAATAAATAAATAGGAGATCAATTTGTGTAGGACATGGTGCACAAGTAAATAAATAAATAGGAGATCAATTTGTGTAGGACATGGTGCACAAGTAAGTAAATAAATAAATAAATAAATAAATAGGAGACCAATTTGTGTAGAGCATGGTGCACAAGTAAATAAATAAATAGGAGATCAATTTGTGTAGAGCATGGTGCACAAGTAAATAAATAAATAGGAGATCAATTTGTGTGGAGCGTGGTGCACAAGTAAATAAATAAATAGGAGATCAATTTGTGTTGAGCATGGTGCACAAGTAAATAAATAAATAGGAGATCAATTTGTGCAGTACATGGTGCACAAGTAAATAAATAAATAAATAAATAAA
This sequence comes from Myxine glutinosa, assembly GCF_964187855.1. Classification (NCBI taxonomy): domain Eukaryota; kingdom Metazoa; phylum Chordata; class Myxini; order Myxiniformes; family Myxinidae; genus Myxine; species Myxine glutinosa. Next base: position 197,798 of record NW_027616491.1, on the reverse strand, counting down.
TAGGAGATCAATTTGTGTGGAGCATGGTGCACAAGTAAATAAATAAATAGGAGATCAATTTGTGTAGAGCATGGTGCACAAGTAAATAAATAAATAGGAGATCAATTTGTGTAGAGCATGGTGCACAAGTAAATAAATAAATAGGAGATCAATTTGTGTAGAGCATGGTGCACAAGTAAGTAAGTAAATAGGAGATCAATTTGTGTAGAGCATGGTGCACAAGTAAATAAATAAATAGGAGATCAATTTGTGTCGGGCATGGTGCACAAGTAAGTAAGTAAATAGGAGATCAATTTGTGTGGAGCATGGTGCACAAGTAAATAAATAAATAGGAGATCAATTTGTGTAGAGCATGGTGCACAAGTAAATAAATAAATAGGAGATCAATTTGTGTAGAGCATGGTGCACAAGTAAGTAAGTAAATAGGAGATCAATTTGTGTGGAGCATGGTGCACAAGTAAATAAATAAATAGGAGATCAATTTGTGTAGAGCGTGGTGCACAAGTAAATAAATAAATAGGAGATTCCTTAAAAGGAATTTCAATGCAGTAGGAGTACACTCGGCCATTCGAATCTGTACAATGGTTGCCAACCTATGGTTATTTTCCATGCTCTGTCCTTTTGAAATGCTGAGCATCAAGTAAGGAAGCAGCATTTACCATTTTTAGCTCACCTGGAACTAAGGTCAGGGGAGCTTATGCGACGGGCGTCCCTGTTCGTCCGTAAACACTTGAAACGTCTTCTCGGAAACTGCTGAAGGGATTGTGACCAAACTTGGCACAAATTGTATTTGTTAAGTTGTGACTAAAATTTGTTCACATAATTTAAAAAAAACTCAGGGTCTAAGGGGGTTTACCCAGGGTTAAAGTGGGTCCAGGTTTGACCCCCCAAAATAGGAATTTGCTTTTTCCTCTGAAACTACAAACTATTTCGATGAAACTTCACCACAACCTTAATCACCTGTGACGTACCAATGTTTGTTCAAATAATTACAACAACCGTTACGCCTCGGTCCCCCTTGGGTGAAGTGATGTGAGTTGACAAAGTGGAAGACGCAAGGCGGCCATCTTGGATTTTGACGTGGCGACCCAATTTTCAATAGCGTTCTCCCTTATGCGTAGATACACCCACACACCAATTTAGAAGTTAGTAGTTCGTTTATTTTTCAAGATATTTCGCTCACAAGGTTCAGACATATATATGGTGGCAGCCATCTTGGATTTTGACGTGGCGACCCAATTTTCAATAGCGTTCTTCCGTATGCCTAGATACCCCCACACACCAGATTAGAAGTTGGTACTTCGCTTATTTTTCAAGATATTCCGCTCACACGGTTAAGACATACATGGCGGTGGCCATCTTGGATTTTGACGTGGCGACCCAATTTTCAACAGCGTTCTTCCTTATGCATAGATACACCGACACACCAGACTAGACGTTAGTAGTTCATTTATTTTTCAAGATATTCATCTCACAAGGTTCAGACATACATGGCGGCGGCCATCTTAGATTTTGACGTGGCGACCCAATTTTCAATAGGGCTCTTCCTTTTGCCGAGATACACCCACACACCAGATTAGAAGTTGGTACTTCGCTTATTTTTCAAGATATTCTGCTCACAAGGTTAAGACATACATGGCATCAGACATACATGGCGGCGGCCATCTTGGATTTTGACGTGGGTTGCACCCACACACCAAATTTGAATGCGGTCCTTCGCTTACGCACGCACACGCCCGCACGGACACACGGACGGAGGGGAAAACTATAGTCCCCCTTTCGCTCCGCGGTGCAACGGGGGACAAAAATGGGTCTGAGTTGGTGTACGGGATTGGGGGGGAGGGGGAGTATTGCCCCTATTTTTATACTCAGTATACTGTTTATTCTATCAGGTGAGCTCCAGGGGTATTGCCCCTATTTTTATACTCGGTATACTGTATATTCTACCAGGCGAGTGCCAGGGGTATTGCCCCTATTTTTATACTCAGTATACTGTTTATTCTACCAGGCGAGCACCAGGTGTATTGCCCCTATTTTTATACTCAGTAAACTGTTTATTCTACCAGGCAAGCACCAGGGGTATTGCCCCTATTTTTATACTCAGTATACTGTATATCCTACAAGGCGAGTGCCAGGGGTATTGTCCCTATTTTTATACTCAGTATACTGTTTATCTACCAGACGAGTCCCAGGGGTATTGCCCCTGTTTTTATACTCAGTATACTGTTTATCTACCAGACGAGTCCCAGGGGTATTGCCCCTGTTTTTATACTCAGTATACTGTTTATCTACCAGACGAGTCCCAGGGGTATTGCCCCTATTTTTATACTCAGTATACTGTTTATCTACCAGACGAGTCCCAGGGGTATTGCCCCTATTTTTATACTCAGTATACTGTTTATTCTACCAGGCGAGTGCCAGGGGTATTGCCCCTATTTTTATACTCAGTATACTGTTTATCTACCAGACGAGTCCCAGGGGTATTGCCCCTGTTTTTAAAGTTTTTGTTGTGAGTCGGCCGGGATTTGAATCACCGACCTCTAATGTGCACGTTTTGCATCGTGACATGTGCTTCAACATGTGACCGAATATTTGTCCAATATGGAGACGTTTCTGTGCCAAGACGTCGTGAGGCACATGTCGAGGGAAGAGTGATGATGTCAACGCAAACAGGAAGTTGGAAGAATACCAAAGAAGCGCAGCTTGCTGTCTCACCATATGTTTTCTTTTCCACTTTGTGTAGATTGACAATGTGATGACATGATGAGCACTCACAACTGAACCATTCGTTATTTATTTGTTATCACATAGGTCATCGGAGAATGAGAAATGTCTGTATCCATTCATTCATCATTGGGAATCAATCAATCAGCACATGCTGATCCCAGCAACAACAATAAGTAGTTGCAGAAACTTTCCTTTCTGATAAACTGCTTTTGGATAAACTTTTTTTTGGATATTGTACACACACAAGGAACTTTGGTCCAGGAGGAGGCCATCCGGCCCATCATGCCTGTGCTGCATCAACTCCGGTATCCATCACCCTTGATCCACAAGCTACATATCTTCTCATTAAATGATGGACACATAGTCAACAAGTTTGTGCATTCTGCAATAGACGACTACAGTTTCTCTTTTCTTTGCTTTTTCTCTATAACAACGAGGCTCATGGAAGAGCAAGGTTAAACTGACAGTTAGGTAAAGGGGGATCGATTGAACACAACTGGGAATGCACGGGAGAGCAAGAGATAGAGAGAGAGAGAGGGTGGAGTGAGGGAGAGAGAGAGAGAGAGGGGGGGGAGAGGGAGAGAGAGAGAGGGAGAGCAAGAGACAGCGAGAGAGGGTGGAGGGAGGGAGAGAGAGAGAGAGGGGGGGGGAGAGGGAGAGAGGGAGGGGGGGGGGAGAGGGAGAGCAAGAGACAGCGAGAGAGGGTGGAGGGAGGGAGAGAGAGAGGGGGGGGGGAGAGGGAGAGAGGGAGGGGGGGGGAGAGGGAGAGAGGGAGAGCAAGAGACAGAGAGAGAGGGTGGAGGGAGAGAGAGAGTGGGGGGGGGGAGAGGGAGAGAGAGAGAGGGAGAGCAAGAGACAGAGAGAGAGGGTGGAGGGAGGGAGAGAGAGAGGGGGGGGAGAGGGAGAGAGAGAGGGAGAGCAAGAGACAGAGAGAGGGTGGAGGGAGGGAGAGAGAGAGGGGGGGGGGGAGAGGGAGAGAGGGAGAGCAAGAGACAGAGAGAGAGGGTGGAGGGAGGGAGAGAGAGAGTGGGGGGAGAGGGAGAGAGAGAGAGGGAGAGCAAGAGACAGAGAGAGAGGGTGGAGGGAGGGAGAGAGAGAGGGGGGGGGGGAGAGGGAGAGGGGGGGAGAGGGAGAGAGGGAGAGAGAGAGAGGGAGAGCAAGAGACAGACAGACAGAGAGAGAGAAGAGGGGAGAGAGAGAGAGACAAAGACAGAGAGAGACAAAGACAGAGACAGAGAGTAGAGGGACACTGAAATGAGAATGCAAGAGTGCTGGGGTAGGAAGCGGATAATGGGGTAATAAAATCAGGGGTCAGGATGGGGATGACACGAAGTTGCGATGCACTGCCTGTTTAAGGCCTGGGAGGGAAGAGTGAGACAGAATAGCTTCTGCACCAGGAAGTGTTTTCTTAACAGAGGAGAATGGGGTAGGGGCGGGGCGGTGGAGGGGGAGGGTCGAGGATGGGGAAGGAAAAACCATCGACTTAACATTCCGTGTTTGATGGAACCTGTTCACAGATATGACCACAACAGCTCTCGGTAGAGTGCAAAGCTCCACCAGGCTGAACGGTTTACGTTTTGTATCCCACTGACAGGTCAGATCTGGATCCGGACTGGAACAAAAAAAACGTTTTGGCATAATCAGTCCAGAACTTGATACATAACAGCTGCTTGTTTGTCTATCACTCACCTACAGGTCACCATTGTAAACCGATCGTCATGAAACTTCTCCATGTTGTATAGGTCGTCACACTTGAGAAGCCTATTGATTTTGAGGTCAGAGGTCATCTGGAGGTCAAATTTCTAAAACGTCATTTTAAATCCGATTGACTTGAGAATTCAACAGCATTTGTAAATTGAGTCACTAAATAGGAAAACCAGCTATTTTTGAGGTGAAAGGTCAACTCAAAGTCAAACTTCCAAAATCATCAATTTTCATCCGATTCACTTGGAAATTTAACAGCATTTGCATTTTGCCTCACTGAATTGGGAAACTAACCATTTTTAGGTCAAAAGGTCAAAGGTCAACTCTAGGCCAAACTTCTAAAATGAACAATTTTAATATAAAAATCATCACTTTTCATCCTATTGACCCGAACTTTGATCAAGAACGTCAATTTTGATATTGATGAAATGGACAATTTGTTGGATCAATGGCAACCTTTTTTGGAGGAGGGGCAGGAGGAGGGGTGGATTTTGCAAGTATCGTGCTCCACATGACGTCTTCTTGTTACTTGCAAAATCGAAGATTTTTCAAGTATATTGGTCGGTTGCGTTTGTGGTTCTGTCTGTCTGTTTGTCTGTCTGTTTGTCACCGGCCTATAGGTCACAATTCTAAACCGATCGTCACGAAACTTCACGAAGTTGTAGAGGTCGTCCCAATTGTAAAGCCTATTGATTTTGAGGTCAAAGGTCATCTGGAGGTCAAATTTCTAAAATCGCCATTTTAAATCCGATTGACTTCGAAATTGAACAGCATTTGCACATTGAGTCACTAAATAGGGAAACTAACTATTTGAGGTCAAAGGTCTACTCAAGGTCAAACTTCCAAAATCATCACTTTTCATCTGAAAAACCGTCAATTTTCATCCGATTGACTAGGAAATTCAACAGCATTTGCACATTGTGTCACTGCATTGGGAAACCAACTATTTTTGAGGTCAAAAGGTCAAAGGTCAACTCTATGCCAAACTTCTAAAATCATCAATTTTAATCTAAAAATCATCACTTTTCATCCTATTGACCCAAACTTTGATCAAGATCGTCAATTTTGACATTGATGAAATGGACAATTTGTTGGATCAATGGCAACCTTTTTTGGAGGAGGGGCGGGAGGAGGGGTGGATTTTGCAAGTATCGTGCTCTGCATGACGTCTTCTTGTTACTTGCAAAATCGAAGATTTTTCAAGTACTAGGGCATGCCCGTACTATATCTATATCTAAAATTATATCCCCCCCCTCTATTTACATGAAATGGTTTGGTCCAAAGCGAACGGCTTGCGAGTACGGTGACAATCCCCCCCCCTCTATTTACATGAAATGGTTTGGTCCATTCGCAAAGCCAAAGCGAACGGCAGTTACGAATCGCAGTTACGATGAATCGCAAAGTAGTTTTAATTAGTTTTAAAACATAGTTTAACGCCAACATAGTTTGCCAACGTGAAATAAATGAATACGCTCTCAAATGTGCCGTCCGAGGCAGAGTCTGTTCGGCACGTTCGGCACACGTGATAGCTCGCTGCTCTCTGATTGGTTGAATCGTTTTTTGGACATAGCTCGGTAACTACTTGTCCGATTAATATGAAACCTTGAAAAGGCACATCCTCGGGTCCCCAGCAATATACCTGGCAAGTTTCAAGTATATCGGACCGGTAGTTGTCGAGAAACAGCGGTCGCATACACACACACACACAGACAGAGATTAGTGGAATTATAGATAGATATTGGTCGGTTGCGTTTGTGGTTCTGTCTGTCTGTTTATCTGTCTGTTTGTCACCGGCCTATAGGTCACAATTCTAAACCGATCGTCACGAAACTTCACCAAGTTGTAGAGGTCGTCCCAATTGAAAAGCCTATTGATTTTGAGGTCAAAGGTCATCTGGAGGTCAAATTTCTAAAATCGCCATTTTAAATCCGATTGACTTGGAAATTGAACAGCATTTGCACATTGAGTCACTAAATAGGGAAACTAACTATTTTTGAGGTAAAAAGGTCAAAGGTCAACTCAAGGTCAACCTTCCAAAATCATCATTTTTCATCTGAAAAATCGTCACTTTTCTTCCTATTGACCCGAGCTTTGATAAAGATTGTCAATTTTAATCTTCATGAAATGGACAATTTGCTGTATCAATGGATTATTTTTCTTGGGGGTGGGGGGCGGATTTTGCAAGTATCATGCTCTGCATAACATCTTCTTGTTTGTTTGTTTGTTTGTTTGCCTGTATGTCTGTTTGTTTGTTTATGAACAGGATATCTCAAAAGTTGGGAAATTTGGAGAAGAGTTTGCGTATGTGACAGGGACAAAATGTTTGGATTTTGGTGAAAATTCGGATATATTGAGAGATAGAGCCATTGAGAGATATATCGCATTCTATTGAGAGATAGAGCAAAAAAAACGGTATATAGCAGGATATCTCAAAGAGTTGTGGACGGATTCGAACGAAACCTGGTGTATAGGTTGAGTGTTTGACAAGGCCGAATCAATTGTATTTTGGTGAAGATCTGAATATGGATCCGGATTCGACAGTGAGACCATTGCATATATTAAAAACTCTGAATGAAAGACCCTTGCTTGGCCTAATTCTCCTTTACTTTGCTTTGAGGCTGTGGCTCCTGGTCCTGTCGCGGTACATTTCAATGAATAACTCAAATTGTATTTTTTTTTCAGTGCCCTTCATTATCTAAAACATCTCTATCACATTGTTATGATAGTTGTGGATTTTTAACGCCCACAGGTGAATACCAACGGTGAGTACCGGTACGCCCTAGCTGTTCCGAGAAGACGCGCCCTGTTTGCACGGCACAAGAATGGCACTTTCACCCACATTTTAATCTTTGGGTGGAATTTTAAGCAAAGGAATTGCCAACGAAACAGTGATTATGACACGAAATGAAATACCTTGACATCTTTACAACCACAACCACCATAACCTCTGTAGAAGAGCTGGTGAATGTGATTTTAATACACGTGCCTTTCGATCCAATTCATGCCAATGTGCTTGTCTATTTACCCTGCGCTCGCGAAGCGAAAAGCAGGGTTAGGGATGTGGGTTCGTACCTACCTACCTACGTACCTACCTACCTAGGTACATATGCTGTGTCTGCATTTTTAAAATGAATTTTCTCAGCAACCTTTGTTCCAATTGACACAAAATTTTACCATAGGAGCGTCTCCGCCTGTAGAATGTTTTTAATCATAATTATGACGTCATATGACACGTGGTACGGACGCCATCTTGGAAAAACTTTACACCTCTATCTCCCAAACCGCTCAATGGAAAAAGTTGAAACAAGGCTCATTTTCAGGTACTCCCCATGGGGAATGGGATATGTTGATCGTGACGTCATCGGTGCCTTCATTATGACGTCATAATTCGACAAGTACAATGCTTGATGTGATCAGTATGAAAAAAAAAATTGCCCTGCAACTATTAGTCCGATGGACCTGAAATTTGTACCATAGGAGCGCCTCCTCCTGTATAATTTTGTTAAAATAATTATGACGTCAGAGGTCACGTGGTGCAGGCACCATCTTGGAAAAACCAAAAAGCGTTACACCTCTATATCTCCAAAACCACTCTATCGAAAAAAATTGAAACGTGGCTCATTGTAAATAATTCCGCATGGGGAATAAGATATATTAATGATGACATCATTGGTGCCATAATTATGACGTCATGATTCGACAGGGACAACGCTTAGCCTGATCAGTCTGACATTTATTGAGCGTGATCTATGCAACAATTATATTAGAGAATATAAATTTATGATGTAATCGCTCACGTGGTCTGGCAGCCATATTGGATCCAAAGAAAAAACAAGTACAAAAAGTTTTAATTAAAACAAAAGCCGCGTCGATGTTACACAATGCCTAGATGCAGCTGTGCCTATAACGTCGATGTTATAGGCACAGGACATTCCTATTGATTCGATTACTTGATGTTATTTTTGTGCAAAGTGAAAATATATCTCGGCAATTTCCCGTGTGTGGCGACGAATGTTTAATATATCTCGGCATTTTTCCGTCTGTTATTTCAGGCGGTGTATGACTGACCATGCCGCAATTTAAAATATATATATCTCGGCAATTTCCCGTGTGTGGCGACACGTGAACGAAGCTATGCTCCTCTCTCCACATTATTGTGATGACGTATAAATTAAATATTTCATCGTGACGATTGTCATCAAATGGACGAATTTTTAATATATCTCGGCATTTTCCCGTCTGTTATTTCAGGCGGTGTATGACTGACCATGCCGCGATTTAAAATATATATATATATATCTCGGCATTTTCCCGTCTGTTATTTCGGGCGGTGTATGACTGAGCATGCTGCGATTTAAACAAAATATATATATATCTCGGCATTTTCCCGTCTGTTATTTCCGGCGGTGTATGACAGAGCATGCCGCGATTTAAACAAAATATATATATCTCGGCATTTTCCCGTCTGTTATTTCGGGCGGTGTATGACTGACCATGCCGCGATTTAAAAAAAATATATCTCAATGGACTTGAAGTTACAGGCCTTTGAGAATTCATTTCGTTCTATAAAGGGCAACTTTCATCGGATTTTCTTCCCGTTTTTTTTCAACCGAGTCTAAAACTATGTTAGCGACTGTGAAAAATGAAATGATATATCGAATTTGATTTGAAATAAAACTGTTTGAGAGAGGAAGACACCACGGGCCTACAAAACAGGCCTCAAACCTATGCGAGTTAATAAAATGGTGGATATTTGTTTATATGAAGCCTCTCCCAGAATGGGTGGAGCTATGGTTCCCAGAATGGGTGGAGCTTTGAGGTTTTGTCTTCTCTGCAAGAAGAAGAAGAAGAAGAAGAAGAAGAAGAACAACAACAACAGCAGAGGGCACTCTATGACCAGCGTCTGCGACGCGGCTAAAAACGGAGTTTGGCTCGCACCAAGTTGACTGTGCGGGGTGGGTATTCTATGAATACCATCTAGTTTGTATACTTAGTCGAGGCTCATGGAAGAGCTAGTAATGGTAGTAAGTACTGAATAGTAAGTACTGACGAGCTCGTAAGTACTGAATGGATCAGGACTCAACAGGACAAAAGGAATAGCAGAGAGAGAGAGGGGGAAATACGAACAGCAGAGTTAAAGGCCAAGATGGAGGGAGGCGGACAAGTAATGGATGTGGGGAGGATTGGGTTAGGGAGGGGATGCATGGGGTGGACAAGATGGATACAGACAGAAGGAAGCTCCATACAGTATTTTGTTATCTTACTATAATTCACCAAATGTCTGTCTCTCTGTCTGTTCCCAGGTACCGCAAAAACGGCTCAAGCGATCGCAACGATATTTTGGGTGGGTAATCCTGGGACCCCCTGGAGTAAAATCGGCTATATTGTTTTTCCAATTTTTCCAATTTTCCAGTTTTTCCAAACACGATGGAATAATATTTACCGATATGAACAGTGACGTGGCTTTTATTGAAATTCTACAAATACTGTTTAGATTTTGATGATTTGCGTGTGATATGATTTGACGGATGTTTTTATAAATCGTTTAAAATATAAAAAGCCTTCAATTTCTGATATTTTGCCTTTTCATTTGGGCCTCACAATTGAAGCCCCGCCCGTAGGACGGGTACCATTGCTAGTAGTATTAATGAACGATTGGAATGATGCTGTTTGGAATGAAAATAGAGATATTGCATTTAAATATGAATGAGGATATGATGTGAGGGTTTCTACTTTCTAACCGTGACATTCACGGATTCGTCATTGACTGGGGATAGAATGATTCAGACGGGCTACATTTTTTCTGCGTCATTCACGAACCGGCTGTCCATGTCTAAAGAATAAAGCCTGTTTTTGTTTTAATTAAATAAAGCCATTAATTATTATTATTATTATTATTATTATTATTATTATATATATTTTTTATACAGAATCAAGGCTCGTGAAAGAGCTAACATTTATTTCACAAACAAATCAAACAGACAAACAAAATATATAAAAAGAGGGAGCGGAAGACAAGATGGGGAGCGATGGGGAAGCACACAAACAACATTTGAGAGCAGGGAGATGTGTGGGAGGGAGAGGGCTTGGGGGGAGGAGGCATGGGAAGGGGGGGGGGGGGTGGGAGAAGTATAAAGACAAGGACACCAAGGACTTCCAGGACAGAAGTTGGTATTTCAAAAAAGTGGATTTGGGGTGAAATTATCGGGGGTAGAAAACATCAAGGTTTTGGATGGGGGAAGATAAGAGATGGTGGTGAATAGCTGTTTTAAAGCCCTGGAGGGTGGAGTGGGATTGAAGAGAGTGAGGGAGTTTGTTCCAGCGGCGGGAGAAAAGAGGAATGAAGGAGTGAAGGTGAGCAGAGAGTCTTGATTTTGGCAGTTTAACCATAAGAGGGTTGCAGGCAGATCTTGTGCGACCTGTAGGAATATTTGGGGGACAGAGCCCAGAGAGAGCTGGGGGGGGGGGGGGGGAGGGGCAAGGCTGGAGAGGAGTCGGTAGAAGACGGAAAGACCTACAACCTGCCTTCAAAATGAAATTATCTTCAAAAAGGGTGTTTTAACATACCCAAACACTGAGTTTTCATACATGCACAGTTTGGCGCTGCTAGGTTTCATGGTTTTGGAATAATGGAGGAGACACACACACACACACACACACACACACACACACACACACACACACACACATACATACACACACACACACACACACACACACACACACACACACACACACACACACACACTGCCTTTCATTATTATAGATGTAATTATTTAGCTCTTCTTCCATGAGCCTTAACCTTTATGCAGAAACATATGTCTGGCAGAGAGGGTCATGCTCTGACATTATTTGGAAGTACACGTTGCATTTTTTAGTAAAAGGAAATGGCACCATTAAAACATAATTCGGTTAACACTATAAACAGTACGACCAAGTTGGCTTGAAAATAAAACGTCATTGAGCATAGGGCCTTGCAAGGTTATTATTACCTTGTCAAACATGAAGATGTAAGAGCCAATCAGTTCATGATATGTCTGCACACATGCCATCAGCATTCATCATGATAAGTTAGTGCTTTATCCTTAGAATGCCTCACAGTTTTTTCTAACCTCTCAATGGTTGTAAAAATATCAGCAAAATGAAATCATGTTAATCCAGAATTGCAACGGATACACTTTAAAAATAATTGATCGTATTCCTTATCGTAAATTAGACTGGAGTCAATATGGTAATATCGTCTAGTTTATACATACAGTCACGTGAAAAAGTAAGTACACCCCATGTAAAGTTTTGACTTTTTCAACATATTTCAACATACAGCTATTTGATCTTCATTTCAACAATATTGATAGATAAAGGTGATATAATATAACAAATATCATGAAACATTTACATTTTGTAGTCCATTGTATAATTTAAATAAACATAAATGCAAATTTCGCATGTGGAAAAAGTAAGTACACCCGTGGCTCCAATAGGTGGTATTGCCCCCTTTGGCAGAAACAACCTCAAGTAGGCGTTTCTTATAACTGTCTACCAGTCTCTGACATCGACTGGGAGAAATTTTTGCCCACTCCTCCATGCAGAATTCTTTCAGCTGTGCGATATTTGAGGGGTTTCTTGCATGCACAGCTCGTTTCAAATCCCCCCACAACATCTCGATGGGATTTAGATCCGGGCTTTGACTTGGCCATTCCAGAACCTTCCATTTCTTTCTTTTCAGCCATTCCTTGGTGGATTTACTGGTATGTTTAGGGTCATTGTCATGTTGCAAGGTCCACCTACGGTTGAGCTTCAACTTTCTGACAGATGGCCTCACATTATCCTCAAGCACCCTCTGGTACATGAAGAATTCATAGTGGATTCTATGATGGTGAGCTGCCCAGGCCCTGATGCAGCAAAGCTGCCCCAAACCATAATATTTCCACCACCATGCTTTGCAGTTGGTGTCAGGTTCTTGTGGTCAAATGCTGTCTTTGGTTTTCGCCAAACATGTCTTCTGGTACTGTGGCCAAATAGCTCTACCTTTGACTCATCTGTCCAGAGCACATTGTTCCAGAAGAGCTGGTCATTGCCTCGGTGTTCATTGGCAAACTTTAGTCCTGCCCTGATGTTCTTTCTGGACAGCAAAGGTTTCCTCCTGGCACACCTCCCATGTAGATCAAATTTGTGCAGCCTCTTTCTAATGGTAGACTCGTGCACTTTGACATCAACAGTGGCAAGAGCTACCTGTAGGTCCCATGATGACATTCTGGGGTTCTTAGAGACTTCTTTCAGCATCTTGCGGTCTGCTCTCGGGCTGAACTTGCTGGGGCGGCCTGGCCTGAACAAGTTGGCAGTTGTTTGGAATCTTCTCCACTTGTCGATGATCTTCCGGACAGTCGAATGATTGATTTCAAATTGTTTGGAGATCTTTTTAAATCCCTTCCCAGACTCGTAGGCATCTATAACCTTCTTTCTGAAGGCCTCATAGAGCTCTTTTGATCTAGGCATGGTGACTCAAAACTTTACACGGGGTGTACTTACTTTTTCACGTGACTGTATATTGTTGCGGTGATGGCCATAGGGGCTAACCACAGTAACATAGATTAGTTATTTCATTACCTCCATCACCAAAGGTGGATGGAGGTTATGTTTTTACCCCTGTCTGTTTGTCCGTTTGTTACTTGCAAAATCTAAGATTTTTCAAGTATATTGGTCGGTTGCGTTTGTGGTTCTGTCTGTTTGTTTGTCACCAGCCTACAGGTCACAATTCAAAACCGATCGTCACGAAACTTCACCAAGTTGTATAGGTCGGGCCAAGTGAGAAGCGTGTTGTTTTTGGGGTCAAAAGGTCAACATAGGCCAAAGGTCACCAAATTTGCCGAATTTCTAAAATCCTCAATTTTCATCCGATTGACTTGAAATTTAAAGAGTGCTTGCATATCTGGTCACTGAATTCAACCACCAAGTATATTTGAGGTTAACAAAGGCCAAAAGGTCAACATAGGCTAAATTTCTAAAATCCTCAATTTTCATCTAATTGACTTGAAATTTGAAGAGGACTTGCATATCTGGTCACTGAATTCAACCACCAAGTATTTTTGAGGTCAACATAGGCCAAAAGGTCAACATAGGCCAAGTTTCAAAAATCCTCAATTTTCATCCGATTGACTTGAAAATTGAACAGTCACTCACATTCAATTGCACATTGAGTCACTAAATAGGGAAACTAACTAGTTTTGAGGTCAAAAGGTCAAAGGACAACCTTCCAAAATCATCGTTTTTCATCTGAAAAATCGTCACTTTTCTTCCTATTGACCCGAGCTTTGATCAAGATTATCAATTTTAATCTTGATGAAATGGACAATTTGCTGTATCAATGGAGTTTGTTTGCTTGGGGGTGGGGGGCGGATTTTGCAAGTATCGTGCTCCACATGATGTCTTCTTGTTTGTTTGTGAACAATATATCTCAAAATGTTATGGACGGATTCGGTAGAAATTTGGCAGAGAGGTAGCGTATGTCACAAGGACGAAATGATTCAATTTTGATGAAGATCCGGATTCGGATCCGGTTACTAGAATTTTAAAGTGATTCTTCACCATTTGGAGAGTCGGCCAAAAACGATAAATAGCAGGATATCTCAAAAAGGTGTGGATGGATTTGGACGAAACTTGGTGGACCGGTTGGGTGTCTGACAAGGAAGAATCGATTCGATTTTGGTGAAGATCCGGATTCGGATCCGACTAGTAGAATTTTAAAGTGATTCTTCACCACTGGGAGATTGGGCCAAAACGATATAAAGATATCTCAAAAAGTTGTGGATGGATTTGAACGAAACTTGACATTTCAAGAAGTTATGGGTGAATTATGACAAAATTTGGTGGATGAGTTAGTTAGGCAACAAGAACAAGCAGATTCGATTTTGGTTCAGGTCTGAAACGAGAACTGACCTATCAGTGGGATACAAAATGTAAACCGTTGAGCATGGTGAAGGTGTGCGCTCTACCGAGTGTCGTGCAGGTTATTAATACCTGTATATGTGAACACAGTGTCCAATTTCCCACCTGCCTTTGCTGTATCCGCATCCCATATCAGTAGCCATGTAAATGTGAACAAACGCTTAATCTAATCTCATATATATATATATATATATGTTGTTGTGTCTTGCCTCTTACATTTGCACAAGGGTTTTTTTCACCTGACATTCGTGAGCAACCTTCAGCAATACCTCGCACAGTCCCCCACCTTCACCCTCGATTTGCATTCTTTTAAGGTGTGGTCAGTGCAGGAAAGACATCATCAAATCGGTCCTCGAGGCAGCAGAATGCGATTTCCTCAGGGTGTGGCACTCAGACTATGCCAGGAATGGAAATCTGGGCACTCACTCACACAGAAGCGGAAACCACACGCACACACGCTCGAGACGTTGCTGATAAATCTTTAATGAGCAATGAAAGCAGCACACTTTGTCCTCCATGGTGAATTTTTCATGTGCACCTATTTAAAGCCTGCCTCACTCCACACCCTCTCATGGAATCAGCCTCGTGAGAAATCCCGACCTTTTCGCGTACACTTTTCCTGCATCAGCAACATGGAACCCCACACCCTTCCCTCCCAAACCTGCTCTTACAGAATGTACACATGGCGCCATCATAAATGCTCCTGCTAATCTACATCGAGCATATTGTTTAGTGACATCAGCTTGATGACACTAAATGCTTCACATTGTCCTTATCATTATAATAATAATATTTAATAATTAATAATGTGATTTTTTCGCCTGCTGGCAAAAGGTATGAGGTCAATAACTCCAATAGCCTTTCAATAACACGTACTGAAACCATCACTGGGACAAACTCACCAAGTCAGACAGTACTGGGTATCACCTCTTTCATCCTCCTCCAACTCCCAGGCAGTGATGGGTATCACCTCTTTCATCCTCCTCCAACTCCCAGGCAGTGCTGGGTATCACCTCTTTCATCCTTCCTGCTTATACCTGATATCTATCAATGTTATATCATCTTCACAAAAAACCCAGGATTATAAAGAACTAGCAGAAGTACCCGGCATTGCCGGCCGGGGGAGGGGAGAGGAGGGGTTCGGGGGGGAGGGGAGAAGAGTGGGAGGGGGAGGGGAGAAGAGTGGGAGGGGGAGGGGGAGAGGGGAGAAGAGGGGGGGGATGGGAGGGGTGGGCGGGGGGAGAGGGGGGAGGGGAGGAGGGAGGGGGGAGGTGGGGAGGAGGGAGGGGGGAGGTGGGGAGGAGGAGGGGGGAGGGGAGGAGGAGGGGGGAGGGGAGGAGGAGGGGCGAGGGGGGAGGGGAGGAGGAGGGGGGAGGGGGAGGGGGGAAGAGGGGAGGGGGAGGGGGGAAGAGGGGAGGGGGAGGGGGAGGGGGAAGAGGGGAGGGGGAGGGGAAGGGGGGAGGAGGGAGGGGGGAGGGGAGAGGGAAGAGGGGGGGATGGGGAGGGTGAGGGATGAGAGGGTGAGGCATTGCCGGGCGGGGGAGGGGAGGGGAGAAGAGGGGGGGAGGGGGAAAAGGGAGGGGGTAGGGTGGAGGGGGAAGGGGGCGGGGGGAGGGGAGGGGGGAGGGGTACAGGGAGGGGGAATGGGAGGGGGAGGGGGAAAGGGAGGGGGAGGGGGGAGGGGGGAAGGGGGAGGGGGGAGGGGGGAAGGGGGAAGGGAGGGGGGCCGGAGGGGGGAGGGGGAACGGGGAGGGAAGGGGATGGCCAGTCAACAATGACGTTGCAGTTCTCATGGTCGGAGAGCAGCACAAAAATCGGACACAGTCCTGCATATTCGCAACAGCACGAAGCGGATTTTGGAGACTCACCGATCCTGTGACGTCCTCCAGTACCGGCGTTGCCGGGCGGGGGAAGGGAGACCCGTACATTCCCAACCCGTACATTCGCCCTCTCGACTCAAGCTCACTCGGACAAAAGCCTCGCACAAATTACACCGTGAAGGCCCAATGGTCATGTCTATGCCACAAATCACGGGCGCACTGAATTGAAAATATACAGAACGCTCATACTCCGTGAAAAGTGAAGCCGCCGTGTCGCCATCTTGATCAGCACGACTCGACCAACTCGCTTTGCGGATCTCGTTTTGTGCGTCAATAAACTACTCCAATCGGTTATGGAAGGGTTGTGGAAAGACGTTTCACAGCTGTTTCAAAGACATTTAATTCATATCGCACAAAATCGATACAAAACACGATCGCATAAAAGGTGAAAAAACGTGTGACGTGTGACGGGATGGAACATCACGTGATCGCTCTGAGCGAATCAGCGAGCTGCTCTGGAACCGGCTGAGATTAGCGGGTACTTCGCTGAAATGCGCTGAGGTAAATATGAATAAAAAATATGGATCGTCAAATATTTTGAGTTCGTCCCAGGCTCAATGGCCATGTCTATGCCAAATATCAAGCACGTAAGCCTCTCCGTTTAGGAGTCTATCGGTAACATTACACACACACACACACACAAACTGTGTTTTATATATATAGATAGGTTTAAAAGTGAAAATGGTGCAGTATTATACCTGATATCTATCAATGTTATATAATCTTCACAAAAACCCAGGATTATAAAGAATAGGTTTAAAAGTAAAAATGGTGCAGTATTATACCTGATATCTATCAATGTTATATCATCTTTACAAAAAACCCAGGAGTATAAAGAATAGGTTTGAAAGTGACAATGGTGCAGTATTATACCTGATATCTATCAATGTTATATCATCTTTACAAAAAACCTCGGATTATAAAGAATAGGTTTAAAAGTGAAAATGGTGCAGTATTATACCTGATATCTATCAATGTTATATCATCTTTACAAAAAACCCAGGATTATAAAGAAGATGTTTAAAAGTGACAATGGTGCAGTATTATACCTGATATGTATCAATGTTATATCATCTTTACAAAAAACCCAGGATTATATAGAATAGGTTTAAATGTGACAATGGTGCAGTATTATACCTGATATCTATCAATGTTATGTAATCTTCACAAAAAACCCAGGATTATAAAGAATAGGTTTAAAAGTGACAATGGTGCAGTATTATACCTGATATCTATCAATGTTATATAATCTTTACAAAAAACCCATGATTATAAAGAATAGGTTTGAAAGTGACAATGGTGCAGTATTATACCTGATATCTATCAATGTTATATCATCTTTACAAAAAACCCATGATTATAAAGAATAGGTTTGAAAGTGAAAATGGTGCAGTATTATACCTGATATCTATCAATGTTATATCATCTTTACAAAAAACCCAGGATTATAAAGAATAGGTTTAAAAGTGACAATGGTGCAGTATTATACCTGATATCTATCAATGTTATATCATCTTTACAAAAAACCCAGGATTATAAAGAATAGGTTTAGAAGTGAAAATGATGCAGTATTATACCTGATATATATCAATGTTATATAAACTTTCCAAAAAACCTCGGATTATAAAGAATAGTTTGAAAAGTGAAAATGGTGCAGTATTATACCTGATATCTATCAATGTTATATAAACTTTCCAAAAAACCTCGGATTATAAAGAATAGTTTGAAAAGTGAAAATGGTGCAGTATTATACCTGATATCTATCAATGTTATATCATCTTTACAAAAAACCCAGGATTATAAAGAACTAGGGCATGCCCGTACTATATATATGCCCGTACTATATATCTATCTAAAATTATATCCCCCCCCTCTATTTACATGAAATGGTTTGGTCCATTCGCAACGCCAAAGCGAACGGCGAACGGCTTGCGAGTACAGTGACAACCCCCCCCCCCCTCTATTTACATGAAATGGTTTCGTCCATTCGCAACGACCACAGAACCCCCCCCCTCTATTTACATGGAATGGTTTGGTCCATTCGCAACGCCGGCACACGCGATCGTTCGCTGCTCTCTGATTGGTTGAATCGTTTTTTGGACATAGCTCGGTAAGTAATTGTCCGATTAATATGAAACCTTGAAAAGGCACATCCTCGGGTCCCCAGCAATATACCTGGCAAGTTAAAAGTATATCGGACCCGTGGTTGTCGAGAAACAGCGGTCACAGACAGACAAACGTACAAACGTACAAACGTACAGACAGAGATTACTGGAATTATAGATAGATAGGTTTAGAAGTGAAAATGATGCAGTATTATACCTGATATCTATCAATGTTATATCATCTTTACAAAAAACCTCGGATTATAAAGAAGATGTTTAAAAGTGAAAATGGTGCACTATTATACCTGATATCTATCAATGTTATATCTTCTTTACAAAAAACCTGGGATTATAAAGAAGATGTTTAAAAGTGAAAATGGTGCAGTATTATACCTGATATCTATCAATGTTATATCATCTTTACAAAAAACCCAGGATTATAAAGAATAGGTTTAAAAGTGACAATGGTGCAGTATTATACCTGATATCTATCAATGTTATATCTTCTTTACAAAAAACCTCGGATTATAAAGAAGATGTTTAAAAGTGAAAATGGTGCAGTATTATACCTGATATCTATCAATGTTATATCATCTTTACAAAAAACCCAGGATTATAAAGAATAGGTTTAAAAGTGACAATGGTGCAGTATTATACCTGATATCTATCAATGTTATGTAATCTTCACAAAAAACCCAGGATTATAAAGAATAGGTTTAAAAGTGACAATGGTGCAGTATTATACCTGATATCTATCAATGTTATATAATCTTTACAAAAAACCCATGATTATAAAGAATAGGTTTGAAAGTGACAATGGTGCAGTATTATACCTGATATCTATCAATGTTATATCATCTTTACAAAAAACCCATGATTATAAAGAATAGGTTTGAAAGTGAAAATGGTGCAGTATTATACCTGATATCTATCAATGTTATATCATCTTTACAAAAAACCCAGGATTATAAAGAAGAGGTTTAAAAGTGAAAATGGTGCAGTATTATACCTGATATCTATCAATGTTATATCATCTTTACAAAAAACCCAGGATTATAAAGAATAGGTTTGAAAGTGAAAATGGTGCAGTATTATACCTGATATCTATCAATGTTATATCATCTTTACAAAAAACCTCGGATTATAAAGAATAGGTTTAAAAGTGAAAATGGTGCAGTATTATACCTGATATCTATCAATGTTATATCATCTTTACAAAAAACCTCGAATTATAATAAAGAGGTTTAAAAGTGAAAATGGTGCAGTATTATACCTGATATCTATGAATGTTATATCATCTTTACAAAAAACCCAGGATTATAAAGAATAGGTTTAAAAGTGACAATGGTGCAGTATTATACCTAATATCTATCAATGTTATATCATCTTTACAAAAAACCCAGGATTATAAAGAATAGGGTTAAAAGTGACAATGGTGCAGAATTATACCTGATATCTATCAATGTTATATAATCTTTACAAAAAACCTCGGATTATAAAGAATAGGTTTAAAAGTGAAAATGGTGCAGTATTATACCTGATATCTATCAATGTTATATCATCTTTACAAAAACCTCGGATTATAAAGAAGATGTTTAAAAGTGAAAATGGTGCAGTGTTATACCTGATATCTATCAATGTTATATAATCTTTACAAAAAACCCAGGATTATTTGAATAGGTTTAAAAGTGAAAATGGTGCAGTATTATACCTGATATCTATCAATGTTATATAATCTTCACAAAAAACCCAGGATTATAAAGAATAGGTTTAAAAGTGAAAATGGTGCAGTGTTATACCTGATATCTATCAATGTTATATCATCTTTACAAAAACCTCGGATTATAAAGAATAGGTTTAAAAGTGACAATGGTGCAGTATTATACCTGATATCTATCAATGTTATATCATCTTTACAAAAAACCCAGGATTATTTGAATAGGTTTAAAGGTGAAAATGGTGCAGTATTATACCTGATATCTATCAATGTTATATCATCTTTACAAAAAACCTCGGATTATAAAGAATAGGTTTAAAAGTGAAAATGGTGCAGTATTATACCTGATATCTATCAATGTTATATCATCTTTACAAAAAACCCAGGATTATAAAGAATAGGTTTAAAAGTGACAATGGTGCAGTATTATACCTGATATCTATCAATGTTATATCATCTTTACAAAAAACCTCGGATTATAAAGAATAGGTTTAAAAGTGAAAATGGTGCAGTATTATACCTGATATCTATCAATGTTATATCATCTTCACAAAAAACCTCGGATTATAAAGAATAGGTTTAAAAGTGACAATGGTGCAGTATTATACGTGATATCTATCAATGTTATATCATCTTCACAAAAAACCTCGGATTATAAAGAATAGGTTTAAAAGTGAAAATGGTGCAGTATTATACCTGATATCTATCAATGTTATATAATCTTTACAAAAAACCCAGGATTATAAAGAATAGGGTTAAAAGTGACAATGGTGCAGAATTATACCTGATATCTATCAATGTTATATAATCTTTACAAAAAACCTCGGATTATAAAGAATAGGTTTAAAAGTGAAAATGGTGCAGTATTATACCTGATATCTATCAATGTTATATCATCTTTACAAAAAACCTCGGATTATAAAGAATAGGTTTAAAAGTGACAATGGTGCAGTATTATACCTGATATCTATCAATGTTATATCATCTTTACAAAAAACCCAGGATTATTTGAATAGGTTTAAAGGTGAAAATGGTGCACTATTATACCTGATATCTATCAATGTTATATCATCTTTACAAAAAACCCAGGATTATAAAGAATAGGTTTAAAAGTGACAATGGTGCAGTATTATACCTGATATCTATCAATGTTATATCATCTTTACAAAAAACCTCGGATTATAAAGAATAGGTTTAAAAGTGAAAATGGTGCAGTATTATACCTGATATCTATCAATGTTATATCATCTTCACAAAAAACCTCGGATTATAAAGAATAGGTTTAAAAGTGAC
The DNA here is from genome assembly GCF_964187855.1 of Myxine glutinosa. Taxonomy (NCBI): domain Eukaryota; kingdom Metazoa; phylum Chordata; class Myxini; order Myxiniformes; family Myxinidae; genus Myxine; species Myxine glutinosa. The sequence continues at coordinate 176,427 of NW_027616491.1, read as the reverse complement.
AATGTTGCAGTATTATACGTGATATCTATCAATGTTATATCATCTTCACAAAAAACCTCGGATTATAAAGAATAGGTTTAAAAGTGAAACTGGTGCAGTATTATACCTGATATCTATCAATGTTATATAAATCTTTACAAAAAACCCAGGATTATAAAGAATAGATTTAAAAGTGAAAATGGTGCAGTATTATACCTGATATCTATCAATGTTATATAATCTTTACAAAAAACCCAGGATTATAAAGAATAGGATTAAAAGTGAAAATGGTGCAGTATTGTACCTGATATCTATCAATGTTATATAATATTTACAAAAAAACCAGGATTATAAATAATAGGTTTAAAAGTGACAATGGTGCAGTATTATACCTGATATCTATCAATGTTATATATTCTTTACAAAAAACCTCGGATTATAAAGAATAGGTTTGAAAGTGAAAATGGTGCAGTATTATACCTGATATCTATCAATGTTATATCATCTTTACAAAAAACACATGATTATAAAGAATAGGTTTGAAAGTGAAAATGGTGCAGTATTATACCTGATATCTATCAATGTTATATCATCTTTACAAAAAACCCATGATTATAAAGAATAGGCTTGAAAGTGAAAATGGTGCAGTATTATACCTGATATCTATCAATGTTATATCATCTTTACAAAAAACCTCGGATTATAAAGAATAGGTTTAAAAGTGAAAATGGTGCAGTATTATACCTGATATCTATCAATGTTATATCATCTTTACAAAAAACCCAGGATTATAAAGAAGATGTTTAAAAGTGACAATGGTGCAGTATTATACCTGATATGTATCAATGTTATATCATCTTTACAAAAAACCCAGGATTATATAGAATAGGTTTAAAAGTGACAATGGTGCAGTATTATACCTGATATCTATCAATGTTATGTAATCTTCACAAAAAACCCAGGATTATAAAGAATAGGTTTAAAGGTGAAAATGGTGCAGTATTATACCTGATATCTATCAATGTTATATAATCTTTACAAAAAACCCAGGATTATAAAGAATAGGTTTAAAAGTGACAATGGTGCAGTATTATACCTAATATCTATCAATGTTATATCATCTTTACAAAAAACCCAGGATTATAAAGAATAGGGTTAAAAGTGACAATGGTGCAGAATTATACCTGATATCTATCAATGTTATATAATCTTTACAAAAAACCTCGGATTATAAAGAATAGGTTTAAAAGTGAAAATGGTGCAGTATTATACCTGATATCTATCAATGTTATATCATCTTTACAAAAACCTCGGATTATAAAGAAGATGTTTAAAAGTGAAAATGGTGCAGTGTTATACCTGATATCTATCAATGTTATATAATCTTTACAAAAAACCCAGGATTATTTGAATAGGTTTAAAAGTGAAAATGGTGCAGTATTATACCTGATATCTATCAATGTTATATAATCTTCACAAAAAACCCAGGATTATAAAGAATAGGTTTAAAAGTGAAAATGGTGCAGTATTATACCTGATATCTATCAATGTTATATCATCTTTACAAAAAACCTCGGATTATAAAGAATAGGTTTAAAAGTGACAATGGTGCAGTATTATACCTGATATCTATCAATGTTATATCATCTTTACAAAAAACCCAGGATTATTTGAATAGGTTTAAAGGTGAAAATGGTGCAGTATTATACCTGATATCTATCAATGTTATATCATCTTTACAAAAAACCTCGGATTATAAAGAATAGGTTTAAAAGTGAAAATGGTGCAGTATTATACCTGATATCTATCAATGTTATATCATCTTTACAAAAAACCCAGGATTATAAAGAATAGGTTTAAAAGTGACAATGGTGCAGTATTATACCTGATATCTATCAATGTTATATCATCTTTACAAAAAACCTCGGATTATAAAGAATAGGTTTAAAAGTGAAAATGGTGCAGTATTATACCTGATATCTATCAATGTTATATCATCTTCACAAAAAACCTCGGATTATAAAGAATAGGTTTAAAAGTGACAATGGTGCAGTATTATACGTGATATCTATCAATGTTATATCATCTTCACAAAAAACCTCGGATTATAAAGAATAGGTTTAAAAGTGAAAATGGTGCAGTATTATACCTGATATCTATCAATGTTATATAATCTTTACAAAAAACCCAGGATTATAAAGAATAGGGTTAAAAGTGACAATGGTGCAGAATTATACCTGATATCTATCAATGTTATATAATCTTTACAAAAAACCTCGGATTATAAAGAATAGGTTTAAAAGTGAAAATGGTGCAGTATTATACCTGATATCTATCAATGTTATATCATCTTTACAAAAAACCTCGGATTATAAAGAATAGGTTTAAAAGTGACAATGGTGCAGTATTATACCTGATATCTATCAATGTTATATCATCTTTACAAAAAACCCAGGATTATTTGAATAGGTTTAAAGGTGAAAATGGTGCAGTATTATACCTGATATCTATCAATGTTATATCATCTTTACAAAAAACCTCGGATTATAAAGAATAGGTTTAAAAGTGAAAATGGTGCAGTATTATACCTGATATCTATCAATGTTATATCATCTTTACAAAAAACCCAGGATTATAAAGAATAGGTTTAAAAGTGACAATGGTGCAGTATTATACCTGATATCTATCAATGTTATATCATCTTTACAAAAAACCTCGGATTATAAAGAATAGGTTTAAAAGTGAAAATGGTGCAGTATTATACCTGATATCTATCAATGTTATATCATCTTCACAAAAAACCTCGGATTATAAAGAATAGGTTTAAAAGTGACAATGTTGCAGTATTATACGTGATATCTATCAATGTTATATCATCTTCACAAAAAACCTCGGATTATAAAGAATAGGTTTAAAAGTGAAACTGGTGCAGTATTATACCTGATATCTATCAATGTTATATAATCTTTACAAAAAACCCAGGATTATAAAGAATAGATTTAAAAGTGAAAATGGTGCAGTATTATACCTGATATCTATCAATGTTATATAATCTTTACAAAAAACCCAGGATTATAAAGAATAGGTTTAAAAGTGAAAATGGTGCAGTATTGTACCTGATATCTATCAATGTTATATAATATTTACAAAAAAACCAGGATTATAAATAATAGGTTTAAAAGTGACAATGGTGCAGTATTATACCTGATATCTATCAATGTTATATATTCTTTACAAAAAACCTCGGATTATAAAGAATAGGTTTGAAAGTGAAAATGGTGCAGTATTATACCTGATATCTATCAATGTTATATCATCTTTACAAAAAACACATGATTATAAAGAATAGGTTTGAAAGTGAAAATGGTGCAGTATTATACCTGATATCTATCAATGTTATATCATCTTTACAAAAAACCCATGATTATAAAGAATAGGTTTGAAAGTGAAAATGGTGCAGTATTATACCTGATATCTATCAATGTTATATCATCTTTACAAAAAACCTCGGATTATAAAGAATAGGTTTAAAAGTGAAAATGGTGCAGTATTATACCTGATATCTATCAATGTTATATCATCTTTACAAAAAACCCAGGATTATAAAGAAGATGTTTAAAAGTGACAATGGTGCAGTATTATACCTGATATGTATCAATGTTATATCATCTTTACAAAAAACCCAGGATTATATAGAATAGGTTTAAAAGTGACAATGGTGCAGTATTATACCTGATATCTATCAATGTTATGTAATCTTCACAAAAAACCCAGGATTATAAAGAATAGGTTTAAAGGTGAAAATGGTGCAGTATTATACCTGATATCTATCAATGTTATATAATCTTTACAAAAAACCCAGGATTATAAAGAATAGGTTTAAAAGTGACAATGGTGCAGTATTATACCTGATATCTATCAATGTTATATCATCTTTACAAAAAACCCATGATTATAAAGAATAGGCTTGAAAGTGAAAATGGTGCAGTATTATACCTGATATCTATCAATGTTATATCATCTTTACAAAAAACCCAGGATTATAAAGAATAGGTTTAAAAGTGAAAATGGTGCAGTATTATACCTGATATCTATCAATGTTATATCATCTTTACAAAAAACCCAGGATTATAAAGAATAGGTTTAAAAGTGACAATGGTGCAGTATTATACCTGATATCTCTCAATGTTATATCATCTTTACAAAAAACCTCGGATTATAAAGAATAGGTTTAAAAGTGAAAATGGTGCAGTATTATACCTGATATCTATCAATGTTATATCATCTTCACAAAAAACCTCTGATTATAAAGAATAGGTTTAAAAGTGACAATGGTGCAGTATTATACGTGATATCTATCAATGTTATATCATCTTCACAAAAAACCTCGGATTATAAAGAATAGGTTTAAAAGTGAAAATGGTGCAGTATTATACCTGATATCTATCAATGTTATATCATCTTTACAAAAAACCCAGGATTATAAAGAATAGGTTTAAAAGTGACAATGGTGCAGTATTATACCTGATATCTATCAATGTTATATAATCTTCACAAAAAACCCAGGATTATAAAGAATAGGTTTAAAGGTGAAAATGGTGCAGTATTATACCTGATATCTATCAATGTTATATAATCTTTACAAAAAACCCAGGATTATAAAGAATAGGTTTAAAAGTGACAATGGTGCAGTATTATACCTGATATCTATCAATGTTATATAATCTTTACAAAAAACCCATGATTATAAAGAATAGGTTTGAAAGTGACAATGGTGCAGTATTATACCTGATATCTATCAATGTTATATCATCTTTACAAAAAACCCATGATTATAAAGAATAGGTTTGAAAGTGAAAATGGTGCAGTATTATACCTGATATCTATCAATGTTATATCATCTTTACAAAAAACCCAGGATTATAAAGAAGAGGTTTAAAAGTGAAAATGGTGCAGTATTATACCTGATATCTATCAATGTTATATCATCTTTACAAAAAACCCATGATTATAAAGAATAGGTTTGAAAGTGAAAATGGTGCAGTATTATACCTGATATCTATCAATGTTATATCATCTTTACAAAAAACCTCGGATTATAAAGAATAGGTTTAAAAGTGAAAATGGTGCAGTATTATACCTGATATCTATCAATGTTATATCATCTTTACAAAAAACCTCGAATTATAAAAAAGAGGTTTAAAAGTGAAAATGGTGCAGTATTATACCTGATATCTATCAATGTTATATAATCTTCACAAAAAACCCAGGATTATAAAGAATAGGTTTAAAAGTGAAAATGGTGCAGTATTATACCTGATATCTATCAATGTTATATCATCTTTACAAAAAACCCAGGATTATAAAGAATAGGTTTAAAAGTGACAATGGTGCAGTATTATACCTGATATCTATCAATGTTATGTAATCTTCACAAAAAACCCAGGATTATAAAGAATAGGTTTAAAGGTGAAAATGGTGCAGTATTATACCTGATATCTATCAATGTTATATAATCTTTACAAAAAACCCAGGATTATAAAGAATAGGTTTAAAAGTGACAATGGTGCAGTGTTATACCTGATATCTATCAATGTTATATAATCTTTACAAAAAACCCATGATTATAAAGAATAGGTTTGAAAGTGACAATGGTGCAGTATTATACCTGATATCTATCAATGTTATATCATCTTTACAAAAAACCCATGATTATAAAGAATAGGTTTGAAAGTGAAAATGGTGCAGTATTATACCTGATATCTATCAATGTTATATCATCTTTACAAAAAACCCAGGATTATAAAGAATAGGTTTAAAAGTGACAATGGTGCAGTATTATACCTGATATCTATCAATGTTATATCATCTTTACAAAAAACCCAGGATTATAAAGAATAGGGTTAAAAGTGACAATGGTGCAGAATTATACCTGATATCTATCAATGTTATATAATCTTTACAAAAAACCTCGGATTATAAAGAATAGGTTTAAAAGTGAAAATGGTGCAGTATTATACCTGATATCTATCAATGTTATATCATCTTTACAAAAACCTCGGATTATAAAGAAGATGTTTAAAAGTGAAAATGGTGCAGTGTTATACCTGATATCTATCAATGTTATATAATCTTTACAAAAAACCCAGGATTATTTGAATAGGTTTAAAGGTGAAAATGGTGCAGTATTATACCTGATATCTATCAATGTTATATCATCTTTACAAAAAACCTCGGATTATAAAGAATAGGTTTAAAAGTGAAAATGGTGCAGTATTATACCTGATATCTATCAATGTTATATCATCTTTACAAAAAACCCAGGATTATAAAGAATAGGTTTAAAAGTGACAATGGTGCAGTATTATACCTGATATCTATCAATGTTATATCATCTTTACAAAAAACCTCGGATTATAAAGAATAGGTTTAAAAGTGAAAATGGTGCAGTATTATACCTGATATCTATCAATGTTATATCATCTTCACAAAAAACCTCGGATTATAAAGAATAGGTTTAAAAGTGACAATGTTGCAGTATTATACGTGATATCTATCAATGTTATATCATCTTCACAAAAAACCTCGGATTATAAAGAATAGGTTTAAAAGTGAAACTGGTGCAGTATTATACCTGATATCTATCAATGTTATATAATCTTTACAAAAAACCCAGGATTATAAAGAATAGATTTAAAAGTGAAAATGGTGCAGTATTATACCTGATATCTATCAATGTTATATAATCTTTACAAAAAACCCAGGATTATAAAGAATAGGTTTAAAAGTGAAAATGGTGCAGTATTGTACCTGATATCTATCAATGTTATATAATATTTACAAAAAAACCAGGATTATAAATAATAGGTTTAAAAGTGACAATGGTGCAGTATTATACCTGATATCTATCAATGTTATATATTCTTTACAAAAAACCTCGGATTATAAAGAATAGGTTTGAAAGTGAAAATGGTGCAGTATTATACCTGATATCTATCAATGTTATATCATCTTTACAAAAAACACATGATTATAAAGAATAGGTTTGAAAGTGAAAATGGTGCAGTATTATACCTGATATCTATCAATGTTATATCATCTTTACAAAAAACCCATGATTATAAAGAATAGGTTTGAAAGTGAAAATGGTGCAGTATTATACCTGATATCTATCAATGTTATATCATCTTTACAAAAAACCTCGGATTATAAAGAATAGGTTTAAAAGTGAAAATGGTGCAGTATTATACCTGATATCTATCAATGTTATATCATCTTTACAAAAAACCCAGGATTATAAAGAAGATGTTTAAAAGTGACAATGGTGCAGTATTATACCTGATATGTATCAATGTTATATCATCTTTACAAAAAACCCAGGATTATATAGAATAGGTTTAAAAGTGACAATGGTGCAGTATTATACCTGATATCTATCAATGTTATGTAATCTTCACAAAAAACCCAGGATTATAAAGAATAGGTTTAAAGGTGAAAATGGTGCAGTATTATACCTGATATCTATCAATGTTATATAATCTTTACAAAAAACCCAGGATTATAAAGAATAGGTTTAAAAGTGACAATGGTGCAGTATTATACCTGATATCTATCAATGTTATATCATCTTTACAAAAAACCCATGATTATAAAGAATAGGCTTGAAAGTGAAAATGGTGCAGTATTATACCTGATATCTATCAATGTTATATCATCTTTACAAAAAACCCAGGATTATAAAGAATAGGTTTAAAAGTGAAAATGGTGCAGTATTATACCTGATATCTATCAATGTTATATCATCTTTACAAAAAACCCAGGATTATAAAGAATAGGTTTAAAAGTGACAATGGTGCAGTATTATACCTGATATCTCTCAATGTTATATCATCTTTACAAAAAACCTCGGATTATAAAGAATAGGTTTAAAAGTGAAAATGGTGCAGTATTATACCTGATATCTATCAATGTTATATCATCTTCACAAAAAACCTCTGATTATAAAGAATAGGTTTAAAAGTGACAATGGTGCAGTATTATACGTGATATCTATCAATGTTATATCATCTTCACAAAAAACCTCGGATTATAAAGAATAGGTTTAAAAGTGAAAATGGTGCAGTATTATACCTGATATCTATCAATGTTATATCATCTTTACAAAAAACCCAGGATTATAAAGAATAGGTTTAAAAGTGACAATGGTGCAGTATTATACCTGATATCTATCAATGTTATATAATCTTCACAAAAAACCCAGGATTATAAAGAATAGGTTTAAAGGTGAAAATGGTGCAGTATTATACCTGATATCTATCAATGTTATATAATCTTTACAAAAAACCCAGGATTATAAAGAATAGGTTTAAAAGTGACAATGGTGCAGTATTATACCTGATATCTATCAATGTTATATAATCTTTACAAAAAACCCATGATTATAAAGAATAGGTTTGAAAGTGACAATGGTGCAGTATTATACCTGATATCTATCAATGTTATATCATCTTTACAAAAAACCCATGATTATAAAGAATAGGTTTGAAAGTGAAAATGGTGCAGTATTATACCTGATATCTATCAATGTTATATCATCTTTACAAAAAACCCAGGATTATAAAGAAGAGGTTTAAAAGTGAAAATGGTGCAGTATTATACCTGATATCTATCAATGTTATATCATCTTTACAAAAAACCCATGATTATAAAGAATAGGTTTGAAAGTGAAAATGGTGCAGTATTATACCTGATATCTATCAATGTTATATCATCTTTACAAAAAACCTCGGATTATAAAGAATAGGTTTAAAAGTGAAAATGGTGCAGTATTATACCTGATATCTATCAATGTTATATCATCTTTACAAAAAACCTCGAATTATAAAAAAGAGGTTTAAAAGTGAAAATGGTGCAGTATTATACCTGATATCTATCAATGTTATATAATCTTCACAAAAAACCCAGGATTATAAAGAATAGGTTTAAAAGTGAAAATGGTGCAGTATTATACCTGATATCTATCAATGTTATATCATCTTTACAAAAAACCCAGGATTATAAAGAATAGGTTTAAAAGTGACAATGGTGCAGTATTATACCTGATATCTATCAATGTTATGTAATCTTCACAAAAAACCCAGGATTATAAAGAATAGGTTTAAAGGTGAAAATGGTGCAGTATTATACCTGATATCTATCAATGTTATATAATCTTTACAAAAAACCCAGGATTATAAAGAATAGGTTTAAAAGTGACAATGGTGCAGTGTTATACCTGATATCTATCAATGTTATATAATCTTTACAAAAAACCCATGATTATAAAGAATAGGTTTGAAAGTGACAATGGTGCAGTATTATACCTGATATCTATCAATGTTATATCATCTTTACAAAAAACCCATGATTATAAAGAATAGGTTTGAAAGTGAAAATGGTGCAGTATTATACCTGATATCTATCAATGTTATATCATCTTTACAAAAAACCCAGGATTATAAAGAATAGGTTTAAAAGTGACAATGGTGCAGTATTATACCTGATATCTATCAATGTTATATCATCTTTACAAAAAACCCAGGATTATAAAGAATAGGGTTAAAAGTGACAATGGTGCAGAATTATACCTGATATCTATCAATGTTATATAATCTTTACAAAAAACCTCGGATTATAAAGAATAGGTTTAAAAGTGAAAATGGTGCAGTATTATACCTGATATCTATCAATGTTATATCATCTTTACAAAAACCTCGGATTATAAAGAAGATGTTTAAAAGTGAAAATGGTGCAGTGTTATACCTGATATCTATCAATGTTATATAATCTTTACAAAAAACCCAGGATTATTTGAATAGGTTTAAAGGTGAAAATGGTGCAGTATTATACCTGATATCTATCAATGTTATATCATCTTTACAAAAAACCTCGGATTATAAAGAATAGGTTTAAAAGTGAAAATGGTGCAGTATTATACCTGATATCTATCAATGTTATATCATCTTTACAAAAAACCCAGGATTATAAAGAATAGGTTTAAAAGTGACAATGGTGCAGTATTATACGTGATATCTATCAATGTTATATCATCTTCACAAAAAACCTCGGATTATAAAGAATAGGTTTAAAAGTGAAAATGGTGCAGTATTATACCTGATATCTATCAATGTTATATAATCTTTACAAAAAACCCAGGATTATAAAGAATAGGGTTAAAAGTGACAATGGTGCAGAATTATACCTGATATCTATCAATGTTATATAATCTTTACAAAAAACCTCGGATTATAAAGAATAGGTTTAAAAGTGAAAATGGTGCAGTATTATACCTGATATCTATCAATGTTATATCATCTTTACAAAAAACCTCGGATTATAAAGAATAGGTTTAAAAGTGACAATGGTGCAGTATTATACCTGATATCTATCAATGTTATATCATCTTTACAAAAAACCCAGGATTATTTGAATAGGTTTAAAGGTGAAAATGGTGCAGTATTATACCTGATATCTATCAATGTTATATCATCTTTACAAAAAACCTCGGATTATAAAGAATAGGTTTAAAAGTGAAAATGGTGCAGTATTATACCTGATATCTATCAATGTTATATCATCTTTACAAAAAACCCAGGATTATAAAGAATAGGTTTAAAAGTGACAATGGTGCAGTATTATACCTGATATCTATCAATGTTATATCATCTTTACAAAAAACCTCGGATTATAAAGAATAGGTTTAAAAGTGAAAATGGTGCAGTATTATACCTGATATCTATCAATGTTATATCATCTTCACAAAAAACCTCGGATTATAAAGAATAGGTTTAAAAGTGACAATGTTGCAGTATTATACGTGATATCTATCAATGTTATATCATCTTCACAAAAAACCTCGGATTATAAAGAATAGGTTTAAAAGTGAAAACGGTGCAGTATTATACCTGATATCTATCAATGTTATATAATCTTTACAAAAAACCCAGGATTATAAAGAATAGATTTAAAAGTGAAAATGGTGCAGTATTATACCTGATATCTATCAATGTTATATAATCTTTACAAAAAACCCAGGATTATAAAGAATAGGTTTAAAAGTGAAAATGGTGCAGTATTATACCTGATATCTATCAATGTTATATCATCTTTACAAAAAACCTCGGATTATAAAGAATAGGTTTAAAAGTGACAATGGTGCAGTATTATACCTGATATCTATCAATGTTATATCATCTTTACAAAAAACCCAGGATTATTTGAATAGGTTTAAAGGTGAAAATGGTGCAGTATTATACCTGATATCTATCAATGTTATATCACCTTTACAAAAAACCTCGGATTATAAAGAATAGGTTTAAAAGTGAAAATGGTGCAGTATTATACCTGATATCTATCAATGTTATATCATCTTTACAAAAAACCCAGGATTATAAAGAATAGGTTTAAAAGTGACAATGGTGCAGTATTATACCTGATATCTATCAATGTTATATCATCTTTACAAAAAACCTCGGATTATAAAGAATAGGTTTAAAAGTGAAAATGGTGCAGTATTATACCTGATATCTATTAATGTTATATCATCTTCACAAAAAACCTCGGATTATAAAGAATAGGTTTAAAAGTGACAATGTTGCAGTATTATACGTGATATCTATCAATGTTATATCATCTTCACAAAAAACCTCGGATTATAAAGAATAGGTTTAAAAGTGAAACTGGTGCAGTATTATACCTGATATCTATCAATGTTATATAATCTTTACAAAAAACCTCGGATTATAAAGAATAGGTTTAAAAGTGAAACTGGTGCAGTATTATACCTGATATCTATCAATGTTATATAATCTTTACAAAAAACCCAGGATTATAAAGAATAGGTTTAAAAGTGACAATGGTGCAGTATTATACCTGATATCTATCAATGTTATATCATCTTTACAAAAAACCTCGGATTATAAAGAATAGGTTTAAAAGTGAAAATGGTGCAGTATTATACCTGATATCTATCAATGTTATATCATCTTCACAAAAAACCTTGGATTATAAAGAATAGGTTTAAAAGTGACAATGGTGCAGTATTATACGTGATATCTATCAATGTTATATCATCTTCACAAAAAACCTCGGATTATAAAGAATAGGTTTAAAAGTGAAAATGGTGCAGTATTATACCTGATATCTATCAATGTTATATAATCTTTACAAAAAACCCAGGATTATAAAGAATAGGGTTAAAAGTGACAATGGTGCAGAATTATACCTGATATCTATCAATGTTATATAATCTTTACAAAAAACCTCGGATTATAAAGAATAGGTTTAAAAGTGAAAATGGTGCAGTATTATACCTGATATCTATCAATGTTATATCATCTTTACAAAAAACCTCGGATTATAAAGAATAGGTTTAAAAGTGACAATGGTGCAGTATTATACCTGATATCTATCAATGTTATATCATCTTTACAAAAAACCCAGGATTATTTGAATAGGTTTAAAGGTGAAAATGGTGCAGTATTATACCTGATATCTATCAATGTTATATCATCTTTACAAAAAACCTCGGATTATAAAGAATAGGTTTAAAAGTGAAAATGGTGCAGTATTATACCTGATATCTATCAATGTTATATCATCTTTACAAAAAACCCAGGATTATAAAGAATAGGTTTAAAAGTGACAATGGTGCAGTATTATACCTGATATCTATCAATGTTATATCATCTTTACAAAAAACCTCGGATTATAAAGAATAGGTTTAAAAGTGAAAATGGTGCAGTATTATACCTGATATCTATCAATGTTATATCATCTTCACAAAAAACCTCGGATTATAAAGAATAGGTTTAAAAGTGACAATGTTGCAGTATTATACGTGATATCTATCAATGTTATATCATCTTCACAAAAAACCTCGGATTATAAAGAATAGGTTTAAAAGTGAAACTGGTGCAGTATTATACCTGATATCTATCAATGTTATATAATCTTTACAAAAAACCCAGGATTATAAAGAATAGATTTAAAAGTGAAAATGGTGCAGTATTATACCTGATATCTATCAATGTTATATAATCTTTACAAAAAACCCAGGATTATAAAGAATAGGTTTAAGAGTGAAAATGGTGCAGTATTGTACCTGATATCTATCAATGTTATATAATATTTACAAAAAAACCAGGATTATAAATAATAGGTTTAAAAGTGACAATGGTGCAGTATTATACCTGATATCTATCAATGTTATATATTCTTTACAAAAAACCTCGGATTATAAAGAATAGGTTTGAAAGTGAAAATGGTGCAGTATTATACCTGATATCTATCAATGTTATATCATCTTTACAAAAAACACATGATTATAAAGAATAGGTTTGAAAGTGAAAATGGTGCAGTATTATACCTGATATCTATCAATGTTATATCATCTTTACAAAAAACCCATGATTATAAAGAATAGGCTTGAAAGTGAAAATGGTGCAGTATTATACCTGATATCTATCAATGTTATATCATCTTTACAAAAAACCTCGGATTATAAAGAATAGGTTTAAAAGTGAAAATGGTGCAGTATTATACCTGATATCTATCAATGTTATATCATCTTTACAAAAAACCCAGGATTATAAAGAAGATGTTTAAAAGTGACAATGGTGCAGTATTATACCTGATATGTATCAATGTTATATCATCTTTACAAAAAACCCAGGATTATATAGAATAGGTTTAAAAGTGACAATGGTGCAGTATTATACCTGATATCTATCAATGTTATGTAATCTTCACAAAAAACCCAGGATTATAAAGAATAGGTTTAAAGGTGAAAATGGTGCAGTATTATACCTGATATCTATCAATGTTATATAATCTTTACAAAAAACCCAAGATTATAAAGAATAGGTTTAAAAGTGACAATGGTGCAGTATTATACCTGATATCTATCAATGTTATATCATCTTTACAAAAAACCCATGATTATAAAGAATAGGCTTGAAAGTGAAAATGGTGCAGTATTATACCTGATATCTATCAATGTTATATCATCTTTACAAAAAACCCAGGATTATAAAGAATAGGTTTAAAAGTGAAAATGGTGCAGTATTATACCTGATATCTATCAATGTTATATCATCTTTACAAAAAACCCAGGATTATAAAGAATAGGTTTAAAAGTGACAATGGTGCAGTATTATACCTGATATCTCTCAATGTTATATCATCTTTACAAAAAACCTCGGATTATAAAGAATAGGTTTAAAAGTGAAAATGGTGCAGTATTATACCTGATATCTATCAATGTTATATCATCTTCACAAAAAACCTCTGATTATAAAGAATAGGTTTAAAAGTGACAATGGTGCAGTATTATACGTGATATCTATCAATGTTATATCATCTTCACAAAAAACCTCGGATTATAAAGAATAGGTTTAAAAGTGAAAATGGTGCAGTATTATACCTGATATCTATCAATGTTATATCATCTTTACAAAAAACCCAGGATTATAAAGAATAGGTTTAAAAGTGACAATGGTGCAGTATTATACCTGATATCTATCAATGTTATATAATCTTCACAAAAAACCCAGGATTATAAAGAATAGGTTTAAAGGTGAAAATGGTGCAGTATTATACCTGATATCTATCAATGTTATATAATCTTTACAAAAAACCCAGGATTATAAAGAATAGGTTTAAAAGTGACAATGGTGCAGTATTATACCTGATATCTATCAATGTTATATAATCTTTACAAAAAACCCATGATTATAAAGAATAGGTTTGAAAGTGACAATGGTGCAGTATTATACCTGATATCTATCAATGTTATATCATCTTTACAAAAAACCCATGATTATAAAGAATAGGTTTGAAAGTGAAAATGGTGCAGTATTATACCTGATATCTATCAATGTTATATCATCTTTACAAAAAACCCAGGATTATAAAGAAGAGGTTTAAAAGTGAAAATGGTGCAGTATTATACCTGATATCTATCAATGTTATATCATCTTTACAAAAAACCCATGATTATAAAGAATAGGTTTGAAAGTGAAAATGGTGCAGTATTATACCTGATATCTATCAATGTTATATCATCTTTACAAAAAACCTCGGATTATAAAGAATAGGTTTAAAAGTGAAAATGGTGCAGTATTATACCTGATATCTATCAATGTTATATCATCTTTACAAAAAACCTCGAATTATAAAAAAGAGGTTTAAAAGTGAAAATGGTGCAGTATTATACCTGATATCTATCAATGTTATATAATCTTCACAAAAAACCCAGGATTATAAAGAATAGGTTTAAAAGTGAAAATGGTGCAGTATTATACCTGATATCTATCAATGTTATATCATCTTTACAAAAAACCCAGGATTATAAAGAATAGGTTTAAAAGTGACAATGGTGCAGTATTATACCTGATATCTATCAATGTTATGTAATCTTCACAAAAAACCCAGGATTATAAAGAATAGGTTTAAAGGTGAAAATGGTGCAGTATTATACCTGATATCTATCAATGTTATATAATCTTTACAAAAAACCCAGGATTATAAAGAATAGGTTTAAAAGTGACAATGGTGCAGTGTTATACCTGATATCTATCAATGTTATATAATCTTTACAAAAAACCCATGATTATAAAGAATAGGTTTGAAAGTGACAATGGTGCAGTATTATACCTGATATCTATCAATGTTATATCATCTTTACAAAAAACCCATGATTATAAAGAATAGGTTTGAAAGTGAAAATGGTGCAGTATTATACCTGATATCTATCAATGTTATATCATCTTTACAAAAAACCCAGGATTATAAAGAATAGGTTTAAAAGTGACAATGGTGCAGTATTATACCTGATATCTATCAATGTTATATCATCTTTACAAAAAACCCAGGATTATAAAGAATAGGGTTAAAAGTGACAATGGTGCAGAATTATACCTGATATCTATCAATGTTATATAATCTTTACAAAAAACCTCGGATTATAAAGAATAGGTTTAAAAGTGAAAATGGTGCAGTATTATACCTGATATCTATCAATGTTATATCATCTTTACAAAAACCTCGGATTATAAAGAAGATGTTTAAAAGTGAAAATGGTGCAGTGTTATACCTGATATCTATCAATGTTATATAATCTTTACAAAAAACCCAGGATTATTTGAATAGGTTTAAAAGTGAAAATGGTGCAGTATTATACCTGATATCTATCAATGTTATATAATCTTCACAAAAAACCCAGGATTATAAAGAATAGGTTTAAAAGTGAAAATGGTGCAGTATTATACCTGATATCGATCAATGTTATATCATCTTTACAAAAAACCTCGGATTATAAAGAATAGGTTTAAAAGTGACAATGGTGCAGTATTATACCTGATATCTATCAATGTTATATCATCTTTACAAAAAACCCAGGATTATTTGAATAGGTTTAAAGGTGAAAATGGTGCAGTATTATACCTGATATCTATCAATGTTATATCATCTTTACAAAAAACCTCGGATTATAAAGAATAGGTTTAAAAGTGAAAATGGTGCAGTATTATACCTGATATCTATCAATGTTATATCATCTTTACAAAAAACCCAGGATTATAAAGAATAGGTTTAAAAGTGACAATGGTGCAGTATTATACGTGATATCTATCAATGTTATATCATCTTCACAAAAAACCTCGGATTATAAAGAATAGGTTTAAAAGTGAAAATGGTGCAGTATTATACCTGATATCTATCAATGTTATATAATCTTTACAAAAAACCCAGGATTATAAAAAATAGGGTTAAAAGTGACAATGGTGCAGAATTATACCTGATATCTATCAATGTTATATAATCTTTACAAAAAACCTCGGATTATAAAGAATAGGTTTAAAAGTGAAAATGGTGCAGTATTATACCTGATATCTATCAATGTTATATCATCTTTACAAAAAACCTCGGATTATAAAGAATAGGTTTAAAAGTGACAATGGTGCAGTATTATACCTGATATCTATCAATGTTATATCATCTTTACAAAAAACCCAGGATTATTTGAATAGGTTTAAAGGTGAAAATGGTGCAGTATTATACCTGATATCTATCAATGTTATATCATCTTTACAAAAAACCTCGGATTATAAAGAATAGGTTTAAAAGTGAAAATGGTGCAGTATTATACCTGATATCTATCAATGTTATATCATCTTTACAAAAAACCCAGGATTATAAAGAATAGGTTTAAAAGTGACAATGGTGCAGTATTATACCTGATATCTATCAATGTTATATCATCTTTACAAAAAACCTCGGATTATAAAGAATAGGTTTAAAAGTGAAAATGGTGCAGTATTATACCTGATATCTATCAATGTTATATCATCTTCACAAAAAACCTCGGATTATAAAGAATAGGTTTAAAAGTGACAATGTTGCAGTATTATACGTGATATCTATCAATGTTATATCATCTTCACAAAAAACCTCGGATTATAAAGAATAGGTTTAAAAGTGAAAACGGTGCAGTATTATACCTGATATCTATCAATGTTATATAATCTTTACAAAAAACCCAGGATTATAAAGAATAGATTTAAAAGTGAAAATGGTGCAGTATTATACCTGATATCTATCAATGTTATATAATCTTTACAAAAAACCCAGGATTATAAAGAATAGGCTTAAAAGTGAAAATGGTGCAGTATTATACCTGATATCTATCAATGTTATATCATCTTTACAAAAAACCTCGGATTATAAAGAATAGGTTTAAAAGTGACAATGGTGCAGTATTATACCTGATATCTATCAATGTTATATCATCTTTACAAAAAACCCAGGATTATTTGAATAGGTTTAAAGGTGAAAATGGTGCAGTATTATACCTGATATCTATCAATGTTATATCATCTTTACAAAAAACCTCGGATTATAAAGAATAGGTTTAAAAGTGAAAATGGTGCAGTATTATACCTGATATCTATCAATGTTATATCATCTTTACAAAAAACCCAGGATTATAAAGAGTAGGTTTAAAAGTGACAATGGTGCAGTATTATACCTGATATCTATCAATGTTATATCATCTTTACAAAAAACCTCGGATTATAAAGAATAGGTTTAAAAGTGAAAATGGTGCAGTATTATACCTGATATCTATCAATGTTATATCATCTTCACAAAAAACCTCGGATTATAAAGAATAGGTTTAAAAGTGACAATGTTGCAGTATTATACGTGATATCTATCAATGTTTTATCATCTTCACAAAAAACCTCGGATTATAAAGAATAGGTTTAAAAGTGAAACTGGTGCAGTATTATACCTGATATCTATCAATGTTATATAATCTTTACAAAAAACCCAGGATTATAAAGAATAGATTTAAAAGTGAAAATGGTGCAGTATTATACCTGATATCTATCAATGTTATATAATCTTTACAAAAAACCCAGGATTATAAAGAATAGGTTTAAAAGTGAAAATGGTGCAGTATTGTACCTGATATCTATCAATGTTATATAATATTTACAAAAAAACCAGGATTATAAATAATAGGTTTAAAAGTGACAATGGTGCAGTATTATACCTGATATCTATCAATGTTATATATTCTTTACAAAAAACCTCGGATTATAAAGAATAGGTTTGAAAGTGAAAATGGTGCAGTATTATACCTGATATCTATCAATGTTATATCATCTTTACAAAAAACACATGATTATAAAGAATAGGTTTGAAAGTGAAAATGGTGCAGTATTATACCTGATATCTATCAATGTTATATCATCTTTACAAAAAACCCATGATTATAAAGAATAGGCTTGAAAGTGAAAATGGTGCAGTATTATACCTGATATCTATCAATGTTATATCATCTTTACAAAAAACCTCGGATTATAAAGAATAGGTTTAAAAGTGAAAATGGTGCAGTATTATACCTGATATCTATCAATGTTATATCATCTTTACAAAAAACCCAGGATTATAAAGAAGATGTTTAAAAGTGACAATGGTGCAGTATTATACCTGATATGTATCAATGTTATATCATCTTTACAAAAAACCCAGGATTATATAGAATAGGTTTAAAAGTGACAATGGTGCAGTATTATACCTGATATCTATCAATGTTATGTAATCTTCACAAAAAACCCAGGATTATAAAGAATAGGTTTAAAGGTGAAAATGGTGCAGTATTATACCTGATATCTATCAATGTTATATAATCTTTACAAAAAACCCAGGATTATAAAGAATAGGTTTAAAAGTGACAATGGTGCAGTATTATACCTGATATCTATCAATGTTATATCATCTTTACAAAAAACCCATGATTATAAAGAATAGGCTTGAAAGTGAAAATGGTGCAGTATTATACCTGATATCTATCAATGTTATATCATCTTTACAAAAAACCCAGGATTATAAAGAATAGGTTTAAAAGTGAAAATGGTGCAGTATTATACCTGATATCTATCAATGTTATATCATCTTTACAAAAAACCCAGGATTATAAAGAATAGGTTTAAAAGTGACAATGGTGCAGTATTATACCTGATATCTCTCAATGTTATATCATCTTTACAAAAAACCTCGGATTATAAAGAATAGGTTTAAAAGTGAAAATGGTGCAGTATTATACCTGATATCTATCAATGTTATATCATCTTCACAAAAAACCTCTGATTATAAAGAATAGGTTTAAAAGTGACAATGGTGCAGTATTATACCTGATATCTATCAATGTTATATAATCTTTACAAAAAACCCATGATTATAAAGAATAGGTTTGAAAGTGACAATGGTGCAGTATTATACCTGATATCTATCAATGTTATATCATCTTTACAAAAAACCCATGATTATAAAGAATAGGTTTGAAAGTGAAAATGGTGCAGTATTATACCTGATATCTATCAATGTTATATCATCTTTACAAAAAACCCAGGATTATAAAGAAGAGGTTTAAAAGTGAAAATGGTGCAGTATTATACCTGATATCTATCAATGTTATATCATCTTTACAAAAAACCCATGATTATAAAGAATAGGTTTGAAAGTGAAAATGGTGCAGTATTATACCTGATATCTATCAATGTTATATCATCTTTACAAAAAACCTCGGATTATAAAGAATAGGTTTAAAAGTGAAAATGGTGCAGTATTATACCTGATATCTATCAATGTTATATCATCTTTACAAAAAACCTCGAATTATAAAAAAGAGGTTTAAAAGTGAAAATGGTGCAGTATTATACCTGATATCTATCAATGTTATATAATCTTCACAAAAAACCCAGGATTATAAAGAATAGGTTTAAAAGTGAAAATGGTGCAGTATTATACCTGATATCTATCAATGTTATATCATCTTTACAAAAAACCCAGGATTATAAAGAATAGGTTTAAAAGTGACAATGGTGCAGTATTATACCTGATATCTATCAATGTTATGTAATCTTCACAAAAAAACCAGGATTATAAAGAATAGGTTTAAAGGTGAAAATGGTGCAGTATTATACCTGATATCTATCAATGTTATATAATCTTTACAAAAAACCCAGGATTATAAAGAATAGGTTTAAAAGTGACAATGGTGCAGTGTTATACCTGATATCTATCAATGTTATATAATCTTTACAAAAAACCCATGATTATAAAGAATAGGTTTGAAAGTGACAATGGTGCAGTATTATACCTGATATCTATCAATGTTATATCATCTTTACAAAAAACCCATGATTATAAAGAATAGGTTTGAAAGTGAAAATGGTGCAGTATTATACCTGATATCTATCAATGTTATATCATCTTTACAAAAAACCCAGGATTATAAAGAATAGGTTTAAAAGTGACAATGGTGCAGTATTATACCTGATATCTATCAATGTTATATCATCTTTACAAAAAACCCAGGATTATAAAGAATAGGGTTAAAAGTGACAATGGTGCAGAATTATACCTGATATCTATCAATGTTATATAATCTTTACAAAAAACCTCGGATTATAAAGAATAGGTTTAAAAGTGAAAATGGTGCAGTATTATACCTGATATCTATCAATGTTATATCATCTTTACAAAAACCTCGGATTATAAAGAAGATGTTTAAAAGTGAAAATGGTGCAGTGTTATACCTGATATCTATCAATGTTATATAATCTTTACAAAAAACCCAGGATTATTTGAATAGGTTTAAAAGTGAAAATGGTGCAGTATTATACCTGATATCTATCAATGTTATATAATCTTCACAAAAAACCCAGGATTATAAAGAATAGGTTTAAAAGTGAAAATGGTGCAGTATTATACCTGATATCGATCAATGTTATATCATCTTTACAAAAAACCTCGGATTATAAAGAATAGGTTTAAAAGTGACAATGGTGCAGTATTATACCTGATATCTATCAATGTTATATCATCTTTACAAAAAACCCAGGATTATTTGAATAGGTTTAAAGGTGAAAATGGTGCAGTATTATACCTGATATCTATCAATGTTATATCATCTTTACAAAAAACCTCGGATTATAAAGAATAGGTTTAAAAGTGAAAATGGTGCAGTATTATACCTGATATCTATCAATGTTATATCATCTTTACAAAAAACCCAGGATTATAAAGAATAGGTTTAAAAGTGACAATGGTGCAGTATTATACGTGATATCTATCAATGTTATATCATCTTCACAAAAAACCTCGGATTATAAAGAATAGGTTTAAAAGTGAAAATGGTGCAGTATTATACCTGATATCTATCAATATTATATAAATCTTTACAAAAAACCCAGGATAATAAAAAATAGGGTTAAAAGTGACAATGGTGCAGAATTATACCTGATATCTATCAATGTTATATAATCTTTACAAAAAACCTCGGATTATAAAGAATAGGTTTAAAAGTGAAAATGGTGCAGTATTATACCTGATATCTATCAATGTTATATCATCTTTACAAAAAACCTCGGATTATAAAGAATAGGTTTAAAAGTGACAATGGTGCAGTATTATACCTGATATCTATCAATGTTATATCATCTTTACAAAAAACCCAGGATTATTTGAATAGGTTTAAAGGTGAAAATGGTGCAGTATTATACCTGATATCTATCAATGTTATATCATCTTTACAAAAAACCTCGGATTATAAAGAATAGGTTTAAAAGTGAAAATGGTGCAGTATTATACCTGATATCTATCAATGTTATATCATCTTTACAAAAAACCCAGGATTATAAAGAATAGGTTTAAAAGTGACAATGGTGCAGTATTATACCTGATATCTATCAATGTTATATCATCTTTACAAAAAACCTCGGATTATAAAGAATAGGTTTAAAAGTGAAAATGGTGCAGTATTATACCTGATATCTATCAATGTTATATCATCTTCACAAAAAACCTCGGATTATAAAGAATAGGTTTAAAAGTGACAATGTTGCAGTATTATACGTGATATCTATCAATGTTATATCATCTTCACAAAAAACCTCGGATTATAAAGAATAGGTTTAAAAGTGAAAACGGTGCAGTATTATACCTGATATCTATCAATGTTATATAATCTTTACAAAAAACCCAGGATTATAAAGAATAGATTTAAAAGTGAAAATGGTGCAGTATTATACCTGATATCTATCAATGTTATATAATCTTTACAAAAAACCCAGGATTATAAAGAATAGGCTTAAAAGTGAAAATGGTGCAGTATTATACCTGATATCTATCAATGTTATATCATCTTTACAAAAAACCTCGGATTATAAAGAATAGGTTTAAAAGTGACAATGGTGCAGTATTATACCTGATATCTATCAATGTTATATCATCTTTACAAAAAACCCAGGATTATTTGAATAGGTTTAAAGGTGAAAATGGTGCAGTATTATACCTGATATCTATCAATGTTATATCATCTTTACAAAAAACCTCGGATTATAAAGAATAGGTTTAAAAGTGAAAATGGTGCAGTATTATACCTGATATCTATCAATGTTATATCATCTTTACAAAAAACCCAGGATTATAAAGAATAGGTTTAAAAGTGACAATGGTGCAGTATTATACCTGATATCTATCAATGTTATATCATCTTTACAAAAAACCTCGGATTATAAAGAATAGGTTTAAAAGTGAAAATGGTGCAGTATTATACCTGATATCTATCAATGTTATATCATCTTCACAAAAAACCTCGGATTATAAAGAATAGGTTTAAAAGTGACAATGTTGCAGTATTATACGTGATATCTATCAATGTTATATCATCTTCACAAAAAACCTCGGATTATAAAGAATAGGTTTAAAAGTGAAACTGGTGCAGTATTATACCTGATATCTATCAATGTTATATAATCTTTACAAAAAACCCAGGATTATAAAGAATAGATTTAAAAGTGAAAATGGTGCAGTATTATACCTGATATCTATCAATGTTATATAATCTTTACAAAAAACCCAGGATTATAAAGAATAGGTTTAAAAGTGAAAATGGTGCAGTATTGTACCTGATATCTATCAATGTTATATAATATTTACAAAAAAACCAGGATTATAAATAATAGGTTTAAAAGTGACAATGGTGCAGTATTATACCTGATATCTATCAATGTTATATATTCTTTACAAAAAACCTCGGATTATAAAGAATAGGTTTGAAAGTGAAAATGGTGCAGTATTATACCTGATATCTATCAATGTTATATCATCTTTACAAAAAACACATGATTATAAAGAATAGGTTTGAAAGTGAAAATGGTGCAGTATTATACCTGATATCTATCAATGTTATATCATCTTTACAAAAAACCCATGATTATAAAGAATAGGCTTGAAAGTGAAAATGGTGCAGTATTATACCTGATATCTATCAATGTTATATCATCTTTACAAAAAACCTCGGATTATAAAGAATAGGTTTAAAAGTGAAAATGGTGCAGTATTATACCTGATATCTATCAATGTTATATCATCTTTACAAAAAACCCAGGATTATAAAGAAGATGTTTAAAAGTGACAATGGTGCAGTATTATACCTGATATGTATCAATGTTATATCATCTTTACAAAAAACCCAGGATTATATAGAATAGGTTTAAAAGTGACAATGGTGCAGTATTATACCTGATATCTATCAATGTTATGTAATCTTCACAAAAAACCCAGGATTATAAAGAATAGGTTTAAAGGTGAAAATGGTGCAGTATTATACCTGATATCTATCAATGTTATATAATCTTTACAAAAAACCCAGGATTATAAAGAATAGGTTTAAAAGTGACAATGGTGCAGTATTATACCTGATATCTATCAATGTTATATCATCTTTACAAAAAACCCATGATTATAAAGAATAGGCTTGAAAGTGAAAATGGTGCAGTATTATACCTGATATCTATCAATGTTATATCATCTTTACAAAAAACCCAGGATTATAAAGAATAGGTTTAAAAGTGAAAATGGTGCAGTATTATACCTGATATCTATCAATGTTATATCATCTTTACAAAAAACCCAGGATTATAAAGAATAGGTTTAAAAGTGACAATGGTGCAGTATTATACCTGATATCTCTCAATGTTATATCATCTTTACAAAAAACCTCGGATTATAAAGAATAGGTTTAAAAGTGAAAATGGTGCAGTATTATACCTGATATCTATCAATGTTATATCATCTTCACAAAAAACCTCTGATTATAAAGAATAGGTTTAAAAGTGACAATGGTGCAGTATTATACATGATATCTATCAATGTTATATCATCTTCACAAAAAACCTCGGATTATAAAGAATAGGTTTAAAAGTGAAAATGGTGCAGTATTATACCTGATATCTATCAATGTTATATCATCTTTACAAAAAACCCAGGATTATAAAGAAGAGGTTTAAAAGTGAAAATGGTGCAGTATTATACCTGATATCTATCAATGTTATATCATCTTTACAAAAAACCCATGATTATAAAGAATAGGTTTGAAAGTGAAAATGGTGCAGTATTATACCTGATATCTATCAATGTTATATCATCTTTACAAAAAACCCATGATTATAAAGAATAGGTTTGAAAGTGAAAATGGTGCAGTATTATACCTGATATCTATCAATGTTATATCATCTTTACAAAAAACCTCGGATTATAAAGAATAGGTTTAAAAGTGAAAATGGTGCAGTATTATACCTGATATCTATCAATGTTATATCATCTTTACAAAAAACCTCGAATTATAAAAAAGAGGTTTAAAAGTGAAAATGGTGCAGTATTATACCTGATATCTATCAATGTTATATAATCTTCACAAAAAACCCAGGATTATAAAGAATAGGTTTAAAAGTGAAAATGGTGCAGTATTATACCTGATATCTATCAATGTTATATCATCTTTACAAAAAACCCAGGATTATAAAGAATAGGTTTAAAAGTGACAATGGTGCAGTATTATACCTGATATCTATCAATGTTATGTAATCTTCACAAAAAACCCAGGATTATAAAGAATAGGTTTAAAGGTGAAAATGGTGCAGTATTATACCTGATATCTATCAATGTTATATAATCTTTACAAAAAACCCAGGATTATAAAGAATAGGTTTAAAAGTGACAATGGTGCAGTGTTATACCTGATATCTATCAATGTTATATAATCTTTACAAAAAACCCATGATTATAAAGAATAGGTTTGAAAGTGACAATGGTGCAGTATTATACCTGATATCTATCAATGTTATATCATCTTTACAAAAAACCCATGATTATAAAGAATAGGTTTGAAAGTGAAAATGGTGCAGTATTATACCTGATATCTATCAATGTTATATCATCTTTACAAAAAACCCAGGATTATAAAGAATAGGTTTAAAAGTGACAATGGTGCAGTATTATACCTGATATCTATCAATGTTATATCATCTTTACAAAAAACCCAGGATTATAAAGAATAGGGTTAAAAGTGACAATGGTGCAGAATTATACCTGATATCTATCAATGTTATATAATCTTTACAAAAAACCTCGGATTATAAAGAATAGGTTTAAAAGTGAAAATGGTGCAGTATTATACCTGATATCTATCAATGTTATATCATCTTTACAAAAACCTCGGATTATAAAGAAGATGTTTAAAAGTGAAAATGGTGCAGTGTTATACCTGATATCTATCAATGTTATATAATCTTTACAAAAAACCCAGGATTATTTGAATAGGTTTAAAAGTGAAAATGGTGCAGTATTATACCTGATATCTATCAATGTTATATAATCTTCACAAAAAACCCAGGATTATAAAGTATAGGTTTAAAAGTGAAAATGGTGCAGTATTATACCTGATATCTATCAATGTTATATCATCTTTACAAAAAACCTCGGATTATAAAGAATAGGTTTAAAAGTGACAATGGTGCAGTATTATACCTGATATCTATCAATGTTATATCATCTTTACAAAAAACCCAGGATTATTTGAATAGGTTTAAAGGTGAAAATGGTGCAGTATTATACCTGATATCTATCAATGTTATATCATCTTTACAAAAAACCTCGGATTATAAAGAATAGGTTTAAAAGTGAAAATGGTGCAGTATTATACCTGATATCTATCAATGTTATATCATCTTTACAAAAAACCCAGGATTATAAAGAATAGGTTTAAAAGTGACAATGGTGCAGTATTATACGTGATATCTATCAATGTTATATCATCTTCACAAAAAACCTCGGATTATAAAGAATAGGTTTAAAAGTGAAAATGGTGCAGTATTATACCTGATATCTATCAATGTTATATAATCTTTACAAAAAACCCAGGATTATAAAGAATAGGGTTAAAAGTGACAATGGTGCAGAATTATACCTGATATCTATCAATGTTATATAATCTTTACAAAAAACCTCGGATTATAAAGAATAGGTTTAAAAGTGAAAATGGTGCAGTATTATACCTGATATCTATCAATGTTATATCATCTTTACAAAAAACCTCGGATTATAAAGAATAGGTTTAAAAGTGACAATGGTGCAGTATTATACCTGATATCTATCAATGTTATATCATCTTTACAAAAAACCCAGGATTATTTGAATAGGTTTAAAGGTGAAAATGGTGCAGTATTATACCTGATATCTATCAATGTTATATCATCTTTACAAAAAACCTCGGATTATAAAGAATAGGTTTAAAAGTGAAAATGGTGCAGTATTATACCTGATATCTATCAATGTTATATCATCTTTACAAAAAACCCAGGATTATAAAGAATAGGTTTAAAAGTGACAATGGTGCAGTATTATACCTGATATCTATCAATGTTATATCATCTTTACAAAAAACCTCGGATTATAAAGAATAGGTTTAAAAGTGAAAATGGTGCAGTATTATACCTGATATCTATCAATGTTATATCATCTTCACAAAAAACCTCTGATTATAAAGAATAGGTTTAAAAGTGACAATGGTGCAGTATTATACCTGATATCTATCAATGTTATATCATCTTTACAAAAAACCCAGGATTATTTGAATAGGTTTAAAGGTGAAAATGGTGCAGTATTATACCTGATATCTATCAATGTTATATCATCTTTACAAAAAACCTCGGATTATAAAGAATAGGTTTAAAAGTGAAAATGGTGCAGTATTATACCTGATATCTATCAATGTTATATCATCTTTACAAAAAACCCAGGATTATAAAGAATAGGTTTAAAAGTGACAATGGTGCAGTATTATACGTGATATCTATCAATGTTATATCATCTTCACAAAAAACCTCGGATTATAAAGAATAGGTTTAAAAGTGAAAATGGTGCAGTATTATACCTGATATCTATCAATGTTATATAATCTTTACAAAAAACCCAGGATTATAAAGAATAGGGTTAAAAGTGACAATGGTGCAGTATTATACCTGATATCTATCAATGTTATATAATCTTTACAAAAAACCTCGGATTATAAAGAATAGGTTTAAAAGTGAAAATGGTGCAGTATTATACCTGATATCTATCAATGTTATATCATCTTTACAAAAAACCTCGGATTATAAAGAATAGGTTTAAAAGTGACAATGGTGCAGTATTATACCTGATATCTATCAATGTTATATCATCTTTACAAAAAACCCAGGATTATTTGAATAGGTTTAAAGGTGAAAATGGTGCAGTATTATACCTGATATCTATCAATGTTATATCATCTTTACAAAAAACCTCGGATTATAAAGAATAGGTTTAAAAGTGAAAATGGTGCAGTATTATACCTGATATCTATCAATGTTATATCATCTTTACAAAAAACCCAGGATTATAAAGAATAGGTTTAAAAGTGACAATGGTGCAGTATTATACCTGATATCTATCAATGTTATATCATCTTTACAAAAAACCTCGGATTATAAAGAATAGGTTTAAAAGTGAAAATGGTGCAGTATTATACCTGATATCTATCAATGTTATATCATCTTCACAAAAAACCTCTGATTATAAAGAATAGGTTTAAAAGTGACAATGGTGCAGTATTATACGTGATATCTATCAATGTTATATCATCTTCACAAAAAACCTCGGATTATAAAGAATAGGTTTAAAAGTGAAAATGGTGCAGTATTATACCTGATATCTATCAATGTTATATCATCTTTACAAAAAACCCAGGATTATAAAGAATAGGTTTAAAAGTGACAATGGTGCAGTATTATACCTGATATCTATCAATGTTATATAATCTTCACAAAAAACCCAGGATTATAAAGAATAGGTTTAAAGGTGAAAATGGTGCAGTATTATACCTGATATCTATCAATGTTATATAATCTTTACAAAAAACCCAGGATTATAAAGAATAGGTTTAAAAGTGACAATGGTGCAGTATTATACCTGATATCTATCAATGTTATATAATCTTTACAAAAAACCCATGATTATAAAGAATAGGTTTGAAAGTGACAATGGTGCAGTATTATACCTGATATCTATCAATGTTATATCATCTTTACAAAAAACCCATGATTATAAAGAATAGGTTTGAAAGTGAAAATGGTGCAGTATTATACCTGATATCTATCAATGTTATATCATCTTTACAAAAAACCCAGGATTATAAAGAAGAGGTTTAAAAGTGAAAATGGTGCAGTATTATACCTGATATCTATCAATGTTATATCATCTTTACAAAAAACCCATGATTATAAAGAATTGGTTTGAAAGTGAAAATGGTGCAGTATTACACCTGATATCTATCAATGTTATATCATCTTTACAAAAAACCTCGGATAATAAAGAATAGGTTTAAAAGTGAAAATGGTGCAGTATTATACCTGATATCTATCAATGTTATATCATCTTTACAAAAAACCTCGAATTATAAAAAAGAGGTTTAAAAGTGAAAATGGTGCAGTATTATACCTGAAATCTATCAATGTTATATCATCTTTACAAAAAACCCAGGATTATAAAGAATAGGGTTAAAAGTGACAATGGTGCAGAATTATACCTGATATCTATCAATGTTATATAATCTTTACAAAAAACCTCGGATTATAAAGAATAGGTTTAAAAGTGAAAATGGTGCAGTATTATACCTGATATCTATCAATGTTATATCATCTTTACAAAAACCTCGGATTATAAAGAAGATGTTTAAAAGTGAAAATGGTGCAGTGTTATACCTGATATCTATCAATGTTATATAATCTTCACAAAAAACCAAGGATTATAAAGAATAGGTTTAAAAGTGAAAATGGTGCAGTATTATACCTGATATCTATCAATGTTATATAATCTTTACAAAAAACCCAGGATTATAAAGAATAGGTTTAAAAGTGAAAATGGTGCAGTATTATACCTGATATCTATCAATGTTATATCATCTTTACAAAAAACCCAGGAGTATAAAGAATAGGTTTGAAAGTGACAATGGTGCAGTATTATACCTGATATCTATCAATGTTATATCATCTTTACAAAAAACCCATGATTATAAAGAATAGGTTTGAAAGTGAAAATGGTGCAGTATTATACCTGATATCTATCAATGTTATATCATCTTTACAAAAAACCTCGGATTATAAAGAATAGGTTTAAAAGTGAAAATGGTGCAGTATTATACCTGATATCTATCAATGTTATGTAATCTTCACAAAAAACCCAGGATTATAAAGAATAGGTTTAAAAGTGACAATGGTGCAGTATTATACCTGATATCTATCAATGTTATATCATCTTTACAAAAAACCCAGGATTATAAAGAAGATGTTTAAAAGTGAAAATGGTGCAGTATTATACCTGATATCTATCAATGTTATATCATCTTTACAAAAAACCTCGAATTATAAAAAAGAGGTTTAAAAGTGAAAATGGTGCAGTATTATACCTGATATCTATCAATGTTATATCATCTTTACAAAAAACCTCGGATTATAAAGAATAGGTTTAAAAGTGACAATGGTGCAGTATTATACCTGATATCTATGAATGTTATATCATCTTTACAAAAAACCCAGGATTATAAAGAATAGGTTTAAAAGTGACAATGGTGCAGTATTATACCTGATATCTATCAATGTTATATATTCTTTACAAAAAACCTCGGATTATAAAGAATAGGTTTGAAAGTGAAAATGGTGCAGTATTATACCTGATATCTATCAATGTTATATCATCTTTACAAAAAACCCATGATTATAAAGAATAGGTTTGAAAGTGAAAATGGTGCAGTATTATACCTGATATCTATAAATGTTATATCATCTTTACAAAAAACCTCGGATTATAAAGAATAGGTTTAAAAGTGAAAATGGTGCAGTATTATACCTGATATCTATCAATGTTATATCATCTTTACAAAAAACCCAGGATTATAAAGAAGATGTTTAAAAGTGACAATGGTGCAGTATTATACCTGATATGTATCAATGTTATATCATCTTTACAAAAAACCCAGGATTATATAGAATAGGTTTAAAAGTGACAATGGTGCAGTATTATACCTGATATCTATCAATGTTATGTAATCTTCACAAAAAACCCAGGATTATAAAGAATAGGTTTAAAAGTGACAATGGTGCAGTATTATACCTGATATCTATCAATGTTATATAATCTTTACAAAAAACCCATGATTATAAAGAATAGGTTTGAAAGTGACAATGGTGCAGTATTATACCTGATATCTATCAATGTTATATCATCTTTACAAAAAACCCATGATTATAAAGAATAGGTTTGAAAGTGTAAATGGTGCAGTATTATACCTGATATCTATCAATGTTATATCATCTTTACAAAAAACCCAGGATTATAAAGAAGAGGTTTAAAAGTGAAAATGGTGCAGTATTATACCTGATATCTATCAATGTTATATCATCTTTACAAAAAACCCATGATTATAAAGAATAGGTTTAAAAGTGACAATGGTGCAGTATTATACCTGATATCTATCAATGTTATATCATCTTTACAAAAAACCCAGGGTTATAAAGAATAGGTTTAGAAGTGAAAATGATGCAGTATTATACCTGATATATATCAATGTTATATAAACTTTCCAAAAAACCTCGGATTATAAAGAATAGTTTGAAAAGTGAAAATGGTGCAGTATTATACCTGATATCTATCAATGTTATATAAACTTTCCAAAAAACCTCGGATTATAAAGAATAGTTTGAAAAGTAAAAATGGTGCAGTATTATACCTGATATCTATCAATGTTATATCATCTTTACAAAAAACCCAGGATTATAAAGAATAGGTTTAGAAGTGAAAATGATGCAGTATTATACCTGATATCTATCAATGTTATATCATCTTTACAAAAAACCTCGGATTATAAAGAAGATGTTTAAAAGTGAAAATGGTGCACTATTATACCTGATATCTATCAATGTTACATCATCTTTACAAAAAACCCAGGATTATAAAGAATAGGTTTAAAAGTGACAATGGTGCAGTATTATACCTGATATCTATCAATGTTATATCTTCTTTACAAAAAACCTCGGATTATAAAGAAGATGTTTAAAAGTGAAAATGGTGCAGTATTATACCTGATATCTATCAATGTTATATCATCTTTACAAAAAACCCAGGATTATAAAGAATAGGTTTAAAAGTGACAATGGTGCAGTATTATACCTGATATCTATCAATGTTATGTAATCTTCACAAAAAACCCAGGATTATAAAGAATAGGTTCAAAGGTGAAAATGGTGCAGTATTATACCTGATATCTATCAATGTTATATAATCTTTACAAAAAACCCAGGATTATAAAGAATAGGTTTAAAAGTGACAATGGTGCAGTATTATACCTGATATCTATCAATGTTATATAATCTTTACAAAAAACCCATGATTATAAAGAATAGGTTTGAAAGTGACAATGGTGCAGTATTATACCTGATATCTATCAATGTTATATCATCTTTACAAAAAACCCATGATTATAAAGAATAGGTTTGAAAGTGAAAATGGTGCAGTATTATACCTGATATCTATCAATGTTATATCATCTTTACAAAAAACCCAGGATTATAAAAAAGAGGTTTAAAAGTGAAAATGGTGCAGTATTATACCTGATATCTATCAATGTTATATCATCTTTACAAAAAACCCATGATTATAAAGAATAGGTTTGAAAGTGAAAATGGTGCAGTATTATACCTGATATCTATCAATGTTATATCATCTTTACAAAAAACCTCGGATTATAAAGAATAGGTTTAAAAGTGAAAATGGTGCAGTATTATACCTGATATCTATGAATGTTATATCATCTTTACAAAAAACCTCGGATTATAAAGAATAGGTTTAAAAGTGAAAATGGTGCAGTATTATACCTGATATCTATCAATGTTATATCATCTTTACAAAAAACCTCGGATTATAAAGAATAGGTTTAAAAGTGAAAATGGTGCAGTATTATACCTGATATCTATCAATGTTATATCATCTTTACAAAAAACCTCGAATTATAAAAAAGAGGTTTAAAAGTGAAAATGGTGCAGTATTATACCTGATATCTATGAATGTTATATCATCTTTACAAAAAACCCAGGATTATAAAGAATAGGTTTAAAAGTGACAATGGTGCAGTATTATACCTGATATCTATCAATGTTATATCATCTTTACAAAAAACCCAGGATTATAAAGAATAGGGTTAAAAGTGACAATGGTGCAGAATTATACCTGATATCTATCAATGTTATATAATCTTTACAAAAAACCTCGGATTATAAAGAATAGGTTTAAAAGTGAAAATGGTGCAGTATTATACCTGATATCTATCAATGTTATATCATCTTCACAAAAAACCTCGGATTATAAAGAATAGGTTTAAAAGTGACAATGGTGCAGTATTATACGTGATATCTATCAATGTTATATCATCTTCACAAAAAACCTCGGATTATAAAGAATAGGTTTAAAAGTGAAAATGGTGCAGTATTATACCTGATATCTATCAATGTTATATCATCTTTACAAAAAACCCAGGATTATAAAGAATAGGGTTAAAAGTGACAATGGTGCAGAATTATACCTGATATCTATCAATGTTATATAATCTTTACAAAAAACCTCGGATTATAAAGAATAGGTTTAAAAGTGAAAATGGTGCAGTATTATACCTGATATCTATCAATGTTATATCATCTTTACAAAAAACCTCGGATTATAAAGAATAGGTTTAAAAGTGACAATGGTGCAGTATTATACCTGATATCTATCAATGTTATATCATCTTTACAAAAAACCCAGGATTATTTGAATAGGTTTAAAGGTGAAAATGGTGCAGTATTATACCTGATATCTATCAATGTTATATCATCTTTACAAAAAACCTCGGATTATAAAGAATAGGTTTAAAAGTGAAAATGGTGCAGTATTATACCTGATATCTATCAATGTTATATCATCTTTACAAAAAACCCAGGATTATAAAGAATAGGTTTAAAAGTGACAATGGTGCAGTATTATACCTGATATCTATCAATGTTATATCATCTTTACAAAAAACCTCGGATTATAAAGAATAGGTTTAAAAGTGAAAATGGTGCAGTATTATACCTGATATCTATCAATGTTATATCATCTTCACAAAAAACCTCGGATTATAAAGAATAGGTTTAAAAGTGACAATGGTGCAGTATTATACGTGATATCTATCAACGTTATATCATCTTCACAAAAAACCTCGGATTATAAAGAATAGGTTTAAAAGTGAAAATGGTGCAGTATTATACCTGATATCTATCAATGTTATATAATCTTTACAAAAAACCCAGGATTATAAAGAATAGATTTAAAAGTGACAATGGTGCAGTATTATACGTGATATCTATCAATGTTATATCATCTTCACAAAAAACCTCGGATTATAAAGAATAGGTTTAAAAGTGAAAATGGTGCAGTATTATACCTGATATCTATCAATGTTATATCATCTTTACAAAAAACCCAGGATTATAAAGAATAGGTTTAAAAGTGACAATGGTGCAGTATTATACCTGATATCTATCAATGTTATATAATCTTCACAAAAAACCCAGGATTATAAAGAATAGGTTTAAAGGTGAAAATGGTGCAGTATTATACCTGATATCTATCAATGTTATATAATCTTTACAAAAAACCCAGGATTATAAAGAATAGGTTTAAAAGTGACAATGGTGCAGTATTATACCTGATATCTATCAATGTTATATAATCTTTACAAAAAACCCATGATTATAAAGAATAGGTTTGAAAGTGACAATGGTGCAGTATTATACCTGATATCTATCAATGTTATATCATCTTTACAAAAAACCCATGATTATAAAGAATAGGTTTGAAAGTGAAAATGGTGCAGTATTATACCTGATATCTATCAATGTTATATCATCTTTACAAAAAACCCAGGATTATAAAGAAGAGGTTTAAAAGTGAAAATGGTGCAGTATTATACCTGATATCTATCAATGTTATATCATCTTTACAAAAAACCCATGATTATAAAGAATAGGTTTGAAAGTGAAAATGGTGCAGTATTATACCTGATATCTATCAATGTTATATCATCTTTACAAAAAACCTCGGATTATAAAGAATAGGTTTAAAAGTGAAAATGGTGCAGTATTATACCTGTTATCTATCAATGTTATATCATCTTTACAAAAAACCTCGAATTATAAAAAAGAGGTTTAAAAGTGAAAATGGTGCAGTATT
This sequence comes from Myxine glutinosa, assembly GCF_964187855.1. Classification (NCBI taxonomy): domain Eukaryota; kingdom Metazoa; phylum Chordata; class Myxini; order Myxiniformes; family Myxinidae; genus Myxine; species Myxine glutinosa. Next base: position 141,240 of record NW_027616491.1, on the reverse strand, counting down.
ATACCTGATATCTATGAATGTTATATCATCTTTACAAAAAACCCAGGATTATAAAGAATAGGTTTAAAAGTGACAATGGTGCAGTATTATACCTGATATCTATCAATGTTATATCATCTTTACAAAAAACCCAGGATTATAAAGAATAGGGTTAAAAGTGACAATGGTGCAGAATTATACCTGATATCTATCAATGTTATATAATCTTTACAAAAAACCTCGGATTATAAAGAATAGGTTTAAAAGTGAAAATGGTGCAGTATTATACCTGATATCTATCAATGTTATATAATCTTCACAAAAAACCCAGGATTATAAAGAATAGGTTTAAAAGTGAAAATGGTGCAGTATTATACCTGATATCTATCAATGTTATATCATCTTTACAAAAAACCTCGGATTATGAAGAATAGGTTTAAAAGTGACAATGGTGCAGTATTATACCTGATATCTATCAATGTTATATCATCTTTACAAAAAACCCAGGATTATTTGAATAGGTTTAAAGGTGAAAATGGTGCAGTATTATACCTGATATCTATCAATGTTATATCATCTTTACAAAAAACCTCGGATTATAAAGAATAGGTTTAAAAGTGAAAATGGTGCAGTATTATACCTGATATCTATCAATGTTATATCATCTTTACAAAAAACCCAGGATTATAAAGAATAGGTTTAAAAGTGACAATGGTGCAGTATTATACCTGATATCTATCAATGTTATATCATCTTTCCAAAAAACCTCGGATTATAAAGAATAGGTTTAAAAGTGAAAATGGTGCAGTATTATACCTGATATCTATCAATGTTATATCATCTTCACAAAAAACCTCGGATTATAAAGAATAGGTTTAAAAGTGAAAATGGTGCAGTATTATACCTGATATCTATCAATGTTATATCATCTTTACAAAAAACCCAGGATTATAAAGAAGATGTTTAAAAGTGACAATGGTGCAGTATTATACCTGATATGTATCAATGTTATATCATCTTTACAAAAAACCCAGGATTATATAGAATAGGTTTAAAAGTGACAATGGTGCAGTATTATACCTGATATCTATCAATGTTATATAATCATTACAAAAAACCCAGGATTATAAAGAATAGGTTTAAAGGTGAAAATGGTGCAGTATTATACCTGATATCTATCAATGTTATATAATCTTTACAAAAAACCCAGGATTATAAAGAATAGGTTTAAAAGTGACAATGGTGCAGTATTATACCTGATATCTATCAATGTTATGTAATCTTCACAAAAAACCCAGGATTATAAAGAATAGGTTTAAAGGTGAAAATGGTGCAGTATTATACCTGATATCTATCAATGTTATATAATCTTTACAAAAAACCCAGGATTATAAAGAATAGGTTTAAAAGTGACAATGGTGCAGTATTATACCTGATATCTATCAATGTTATATAATCTTTACAAAAAACCCATGATTATAAAGAATAGGTTTGAAAGTGACAATGGTGCAGTATTATACCTGATATCTATCAATGTTATATCATCTTTACAAAAAACCCATGATTATAAAGAATAGGTTTGAAAGTGAAAATGGTGCAGTATTATACCTGATATCTATCAATGTTATATCATCTTTACAAAAAACCCAGGATTATAAAGAAGAGGTTTAAAAGTGAAAATGGTGCAGTATTATACCTGATATCTATCAATGTTATATCATCTTTACAAAAAACCCATGATTATAAAGAATAGGTTTAAAAGTGACAATGGTGCAGTATTATACCTGATATCTATCAATGTTATATCATCTTTACAAAAAACCCAGGATTATAAAGAATAGGTTTAGAAGTGAAAATGATGCAGTATTATACCTGATATCTATCAATGTTATATCATCTTTACAAAAAACCCAGGATTATAAAGAATAGGTTTAAAAGTGACAATGGTGCAGTATTATACCTGATATCTATCAATGTTATGTAATCTTCACAAAAAACCCAGGATTATAAAGAATAGTTTTAAAGGTGAAAATGGTGCAGTATTATACCTGATATCTATCAATGTTATATAATCTTTACAAAAAACCCAGGATTATAAAGAATAGGTTTAAAAGTGACAATGGTGCAGTATTATACCTGATATCTATCAATGTTATATAATCTTTACAAAAAACCCATGATTATAAAGAATAGGTTTGAAAGTGACAATGGTGCAGTATTATACCTGATATCTATCAATGTTATATCATCTTTACAAAAAACCCATGATTATAAAGAATAGGTTTGAAAGTGAAAATGGTGCAGTATTATACCTGATATCTATCAATGTTATATCATCTTTACAAAAAACCCAGGATTATAAATAATAGGGTTAAAAGTGACAATGGTGCAGAATTATACCTGATATCTATCAATGTTATATAATCTTTACAAAAAACCTCGGATTATAAAGAATAGGTTTAAAAGTGAAAATGGTGCAGTATTATACCTGATATCTATCAATGTTATATCATCTTTACAAAAACCTCGGATTATAAAGAAGATGTTTAAAAGTGACAATGGTGCAGTATTATACCTGATATCTATCAATGTTATATCATCTTTACAAAAAACCCAGGATTATAAAGAATAGGTTTAAAAGTGACAATGGTGCAGTTTTATACCTGATATCTATCAATGTTATGTCATCTTTACAAAAAACCTCGGATTATAAAGAAGATGTTTAAAAGTGACAATGGTGCAGTATTATACCTGATATCTATCAATGTTATATCATCTTTACAAAAAACCCAGGATTATAAAGAAGATGTTTAAAAGTGACAATGGTGCAGTATTATACCTGATATGTATCAATGTTATATCATCTTTACAAAAAACCCAGGATTATATAGAATAGGTTTAAAAGTGACAATGGTGCAGTATTATACCTGATATCTATCAATGTTATGTAATCTTCACAAAAAACCCAGGATTATAAAGAATAGGTTTAAAAGTGACAATGGTGCAGTATTATACCTGATATCTATCAATGTTATATAATCTTTACAAAAAACCCATGATTATAAAGAATAGGTTTGAAAGTGAAAATGGTGCAGTATTATACCTGATATCTATCAATGTTATATAATCTTTACAAAAAACCCATGATTATAAAGAATAGGTTTAAAAGTGACAATGGTGCAGTATTATACCTGATATCTATCAATGTTATATCATCTTTACAAAAAACCCATGATTATAAAGAATAGGTTTGAAAGTGAAAATGGTGCAGTATTATACCTGATATCTATCAATGTTATATCATCTTCACAAAAAACCCAGGATTATAAAGAAGAGGTTTAAAAGTGAAAATGGTGCAGTATTATACCTGATATGTATCAATGTTATATCATCTTTACAAAAAACCCAGGATTATATAGAATAGGTTTAAAGGTGAAAATGGTGCAGTATTATACCTGATATCTATCAATGTTATATAATCTTTACAAAAAACCCAGGATTATAAAGAATAGGTTTAAAAGTGACAATGGTGCAGTATTATACCTGATATCTATCAATGTTATATAATCTTTACAAAAAACCCATGATTATAAAGAATAGGTTTGAAAGTGACAATGGTGCAGTATTATACCGGATATCTATCAATGTTATATCATCTTTACAAAAAACCCATGATTATAAAGAATAGGTTTGAAAGTGAAAATGGTGCAGTATTATACCTGATATCTATCAATGTTATATCATCTTTACAAAAAACCCAGGATTATAAAGAATAGGTTTAAAAGTGACAATGGTGCAGTATTATACCTGATATCTATCAATGTTATATCATCTTTACAAAAAACCCATCATTATAAAGAATAGGTTTAAAAGTGACAATGGTGCAGTATTATACCTGATATCTATCAATGTTATATCATCTTTACAAAAAACCCAGGATTATAAAGAATAGGTTTGAAAGTGAAAATGGTGCAGTATTATACCTGATATCTATCAATGTTATATAAACTTTCCAAAAAACCTCGGATTATAAAGAATAGTTTGAAAAGTGAAAATGGTGCAGTATTATACCTGATATCTATCAATGTTATATCATCTTTACAAAGAACCCAGGATTATAAAGAATAGGTTTAGAAGTGAAAATGATGCAGTATTATACCTGATATCTATCAATGTTATATCATCTTTACAAAAAACCTCGGATTATAAAGAAGATGTTTAAAAGTGAAAATGGTGCACTATTATACCTGATATCTATCAATGTTACATCATCTTTACAAAAAACCCAGGATTATAAAGAATAGGTTTAAAAGTGACAATGGTGCAGTATTATACCTGATATCTATCAATGTTATATCTTCTTTACAAAAAACCTCGGATTATAAAGAATAGGTTTAAAAGTGAAAATGGTGCAGTATTATACCTGATATCTATCAATGTTCTATCTTCTTTACAAAAAACCTCGGATTATAAAGAAGATGTTTAAAAGTGAAAATGGTGCAGTATTATACCTGATATCTATCAATGTTATATCATCTTTACAAAAAACCCAGGATTATAAAGAATAGGTTTAAAAGTGACAATGGTGCAGTATTATACCTGATATCTATCAATGTTATGTAATCTTCACAAAAAACCCAGGATTATAAAGAATAGGTTTAAAGGTGAAAATGGTGCAGTATTATACCTGATATCTATCAATGTTATATAATCTTTACAAAAAACCCAGGATTATAAAGAATAGGTTTAAAAGTGACAATGGTGCAGTATTATACCTGATATCTATCAATGTTATATAATCTTTACAAAAAACCCATGATTATAAAGAATAGGTTTGAAAGTGACAATGGTGCAGTATTATACCTGATATCTATCAATGTTATATCATCTTTACAAAAAACCCATGATTATAAAGAATAGGTTTGAAAGTGAAAATGGTGCAGTATTATACCTGATATCTATCAATGTTATATCATCTTTACAAAAAACCCAGGATTATAAAGAATCTATCTATAATTCCAGTAATCTCTGTGTGTCTGTGTGTGTGTCTGTGTGTTTGTCTGTGACCGCTGTTTCTCGACAACCACGGGTCCGATATACTTGAAACTTGCCAGGTATATTGCTGGGGACCCGAGGATGTGCCTTTTCAACGTTTCATATTAATCGGACAAGTAGTTACCGAGCTATGGCGATTTCTTTACCAAACTCCGCAAGCCGTTCGCTTTGGACCAAACCATTGCATGTAAATAGAGGGGGGGGGGATTGTCACCGTACTCGCAAGCCGTTCGCTTTGGACCAAACCATTTCATGTAAATAGAGGGGGGGGATTGTCACCGTACTCGCAAGCCGTTCGCTTTGGACCAAACCATTTCATGTAAATAGAGGGGGGGGATTGTCACCGTACTCGCAGGCCGTTCGCTTTGGACCAAACCATTTCATGTAAATAGAGGGGGGGGGGATATAATTTTAGATATATATATAGTACGGGCATGCCCTAGTAGGGTTAAAAGTGACAATGGTGCAGAATTATACCTGATATCTATCAATGTTATATAATCTTTACAAAAAACCTCGGATTATAAAGAATAGGTTTAAAAGTGAAAATGGTGCAGTATTATACCTGATATCTATCAATGTTATATCATCTTTACAAAAACCTCGGATTATAAAGAAGATGTTTAAAAGTGACAATGGTGCAGTATTATACCTGATATCTATCAATGTTATATCATCTTTACAAAAAACCCAGGATTATAAAGAATAGTTTTAAAAGTGACAATGGTGCAGTATTATACCTGATATCTATCAATGTTATATCATCTTTACAAAAAACCTCGGATTATAAAGAATAGGTTTAAAAGTGAAAATGGTGCAGTATTATACCTGATATCTATCAATGTTATATACACTTTACAAAAAACCCAGGATTATAAAGAATAGGTTTGAAAGTGAAAATGGTGCAGTATTATACCTGATATCTATCAATGTTATGTCATCTTTACAAAAAACCCAGGATTATAAAGAATAGGTTTAAAAGTGACAATGGTGCAGTATTATAGCTGATATCTATCAATGTTATATAAACTTTACAAAAAACCTCGGATTATAAAGAATAGTTTGAAAAGTGAAAATGGTGCAGTATTATACCTGATATCTATCAATGTTATATCATCTTTACAAAAAACCCAGGATTATAAAGAATAGGTTTAGAAGTGAAAATGATGCAGTATTATACCTGATATCTATCAGTTATATCTTCTTTACAAAAAACCTCGGATTATAAAGAAGATGTTTAAAAGTGAAAATGGTGCAGTATTATACCTGATATCTATCAATGTGATATCATCTTTACAAAAAACCCAGGATTATAAAGAATAGGTTTAAAAGTGACAATAGTGCAGTATTATAGCTGATATCTATCAATGTTATATAAACTTTACAAAAAACCTCGGATTATAAAGAATAGTTTGAAAAGTGAAAATGGTGCAGTATTATACCTGATATCTATCAGTTATATCATCTTTACAAAAAACCCAGGATTATAAAGAATAGGTTTAGAAGTGAAAATTATGCAGTATTATACCTGATATCTATCAATGTTATATAATCTTTACAGAAAACCTCGGATTATAAAGAAGATGTTTAAAAGTGAAAATGGTGCAGTATTATACCTGATATCTATCAATGTTATATCATCTTTACAAAAAACCCAGGATTATAAAGAATAGGTTTAGAAGTGAAAATTATGCAGTATTATAGCTGATATCTATCAATGTTATATAAACTTTACAAAAAACCTCGGATTATAAAGAATAGTTTGAAAAGTGAAAATGGTGCAGTATTATACCTGATATCTATCAGTTATATCATCTTTACAAAAAACCCAGGATTATAAAGAATAGGTTTAAAAGTGAAAACCCATGATTATTATACCTGATATCTATCAATGTTATATCATCTTTACAAAAAACCCAGGTTTAAAAGAAGATGTTTAAAAGTGACAATGGTGCAGTATTATACCTGATATGTATCAATGTTATATCATCTTTACAAAAAACCTCGGATTTTAAAGAATAGGTTTAAAAGTGAAAATGGTGCAGTGTTATACCTGATATCTATCAATGTTATATCATCTTTACAAAAAACCCAGGATTATTTGAATAGGTTTAAAGGTGAAAATGGTGCAGTATTATACCTGATATCTATCAATGTTATATCATCTTCACAAAAAACCCATGATTATAAAGAATAGGTTTAAAAGTGAAAATGGTGCAGTATTATACCTGATATCTATCAATGTTATATAATATTTACAAAAAACCCAGGATTATAAAGAATAGGTTTAAAAGTGACAATGGTGCAGTATTATACCTGATATCTATCAATGTTATATAATCTTTACAAAAAACCTCGGATTATAAAGAATAGGTTTAAAAGTGAAAATGGTGCAGTATTATACCTGATATCTATCAATGTTATATCATCTTTACAAAAAACCCATGATTATAAAGAATAGGTTTGAAAGTGAAAATGGTGCAGTATTATACCTGATATCTATCAATGTTATATAATCTTTTTTAAAACCCAGGATTATAAAGAATAGGTTTAAAAGTGACAATGGTGCAGTATTATACCTGATATCTATCAATGTTATATAATCTTTACAAAAAACCCAGGATTATAAAGAATAGGTTTAAAAGTGACAATGGTGCAGTATTATACCTGATATCTATCAATGTTATATCATCTTTACAAAAAACCTCGGATTATAAAGAATAGGTTTAAAAGTGACAATGGTGCAGTATTATACCTGATATCTATCAATGTTATATCATCTTTACAAAAAACCCAGGATTATTTGAATAGGTTTAAAGGTGAAAATGGTGCAGTATTATACCTGATATCTATCAATGTTATATCATCTTTACAAAAAACCTCGGATTATAAAGAAGAGGTTTAAAAGTGAAAATGGTGCAGTATTATACCTGATATCTATGAATGTTATATCATCTTTACAAAAAACCCAGGATTATAAAGAATAGGTTTAAAAGTGACAATGGTGCAGTATTATACCTGATATCTATCAATGTTATATCATCTTTACAAAAAACCCAGGATTATAAAGAATAGGTTTAAAAGTGAAAATGGTGCAGTATTATACCTGATATCTATCAATGTTATATCATCTTTACAAAAAACCTCGGATTATAAAGAAGAGGTTTAAAAGTGAAAATGGTGCAGTATTATACCTGATATCTATCAATGTTATATCATCTTCACAAAAACCTCGGATTATAAAGAATAGGTTTAAAAGTGACAATGGTGCAGTATTATACCTGATATCTATCAATGTTATATCATCTTTACAAAAAACCAGGATTATAAAGAATAGGTTTAAAAGTGACAATGGTGCAGTATTATACCTGATATCTATCAATGTTATATACACTTTACAAAAAACCTAGGATTATAAAGAATAGGTTAAAAAGTGAAAATGGTGCAGTATTATACCTGATATCTATCAATGTTATATCATCTTTCCAAAAAACCTCGGATTATAAAGAATAGGTTTAAAAGTGAAAATGGTGCAGTATTATACCTGATATCTATCAATGTTATATCATCTTCACAAAAAACCTCAGATTATAAAGAATAGGTTTAAAAGTGACAGTGGTGCAGTATTATAGCTGATATCTATCAATGTTATATCATCTTTTCAAAAAACCTCGGATTATAAAGAATAGGTTTAAAAGTGAAAATGGTGCAGTATTATACCTGACATCTATCAATGTTTTATCATCTTTACAAAAAAACCTCGGATTATAAAGAATAGGTTTAAAAGTGAAAATGGTGCAGTATTATACCTGATATCTATCAATGTTATATCATCTTTACAAAAAACCCAGGATTATAAAGAATAGGTTGAAAAGTGACAATGGTGCAGTATTATACCTGATATCTATCAATGTTATATCTTCTTTACAAAAAACCTCGAATTATAAAGAAGATGTTTAAAAGTGAAAATGGTGCAGTATTATACCTGATATCTATCAATGTTATATCTTCTTTACAAAAAACCTCAGATTATAAAGAAGATGTTTAAAAGTGACAATGGTGCAGTATTATACCTGATATCTATCAATGTTATATCATCTTTACAAAAAACCTCGGATTATAAAGAAGATGTTTAAAAGTGAAAATGGTGCAGTATTATACCTGATATCTATCAATGTTATATCATCTTTCCAAAAAACCTCGGATTATAAAGAAGATGTTTAAAAGTGAAAATGGTGCAGTATTATACCTGATATCTATCAATGTTATATCATCTTTACAAAAAACCTCGGATTATAAAGAAGATGTTTAAAAGTGAAAATGGTGCAGTATTATACCTGATATCTATCAATGTTATATCATCTTTACAAAAAACCCAGGATTATAAAGAATAGGTTTAAAAGTGACAATGGTGCAGTATTATACCTGATATCTATCAATGTTATATCTTCTTTACAAAAAATTTCGGATTATAAAGAAGATGTTTAAAAGTGAAAATGGTGCAGTATTATACCTGATATCTATCAATGTTATATCATCTTTATAAAAACCTCGGATTATAAAGAAGATGTTTAAAAGTGAAAATGGTGCAGTATTATACCTGATATCTATCAATGTTATATCATCTTTACAAAAAACCCAGGAATATAAAGAATAGGTTTAAAAGTGACAATGGTGCAGTATTATAGCTGATATCTATCAATGTTATATAAACTTTACAAAAAACCTCGGATTATAAACAATAGTTTGAAAAGTGAAAATGGTGCAGTATTATACCTGATATCTATCAATGTTATATCATCTTTACAAAAAACCCAGGATTATACAGAATAGGTTTAGAAGTGAAAATGATGCAGTATTATAGCTGATATCTATCAATGTTATATAAACTTTACAAAAAACCTCGGATTATAAAGAATAGTTTGAAAAGTGAAAATGGTGCAGTATTATACCTGATATCTATCAATGTTATATCATCTTTACAAAAAACCCAGGATTATAAAGAATAGGTTTAGAAGTGAAAATGATGCAGTATAATACCTGATATCTATCAATGTTATATCTTCTTTACAAAAAACCTCGGATTATAAAGAAGATGTTTAAAAGTGAAAATGGTGCAGTATTATACCTGATATCTATCAATGTTATATCATCTTTACAAAAAACCTCGGATTATAAAGAAGATGTTTAAAAGTGAAAATGGTGCAGTATTATACCTGATATCTATCAATGTTATATCATCTTTACAAAAAACCCAGGATTATAAAGAATAGGTTTAAAAGTGACAATGGTGCAGTATTATAGCTGATATCTATCAATGTTATATAAACTTTACAAAAAACCTCGGATTATAAAGAATAGTTTGAAAAGTGAAAATGGTGCAGTATTATACCTGATATCTATCAATGTTATATCATCTTTACAAAAAACCCAGGATTATAAAGAAGAGGTTTAAAAGTGACAATGGTGCAGTATTATACCTGATATGTATCAATGTTATATCATCTTTACAAAAAACCTCGGATTATAAAGAATAGGTTTAGAAGTGAAAATGGTGCAGTTTTATACCTGATATCTATCAATGTTATATCATCTTTACAAAAAACCCAGGATTATAAAGAATAGGTTTAGAAGTGAAAATGATGCAGTATTATACCTGATATCTATCAATGTTATATAATCTTTACAGAAAACCTCGGATTATAAAGAAGATGTTTAAAAGTGACAATGGCGCAGTATTATACCTGATATCTATCAATGTTATATCATCTTTACAAAAAACCCAGGATTATAAAGAATAGGTTTAGAAGTGAAAATGATGCAGTATTATACCTGATATCTATCAATGTTATATAATCTTTACAGAAAACCTCGGATTATAAAGAAGATGTTTAAAAGTGAAAATGGTGCAGTATTATACCTGATATCTATCAATGTTATATCATCTTTACAAAAAACCCAGGATTATAAAGAATAGGTTTAAAAGTGAAAATGGTGCAATAGGTTTAAAAGTGAAAACCCATGATTATTATACCTGATATCTATCAATGTTATATCTTCTTTACAAAAAACCCAGGTTTATAAAGAAGATGTTTAAAAGTGACAATGGTGCAGTATTATACCTGATATGTATCAATGTTATATCATCTTTACAAAAAACCTTGGATTTTAAAGAATAGGTTTAAAAGTGAAAATGGTGCAGTGTATACCTGATATCTATCAATGTTATATCATCTTCACAAAAAACCCATGATTATAAAGAATAGGTTTAAAAGTGAAAATGGTGCAGTATTATACCTGATATCTATCAATGTTATATAATATTTACAAAAAACCCAGGATTATAAAGAATAGGTTTAAAAGTGACAATGGTGCAGTATTATACCTGATATCTATTAATGTTATATAATCTTTACAAAAAACCTCGGATTATAAAGAATAGGTTTAAAAGTGAAAATGGTGCAGTATTATACCTGATATCTATCAATGTTATATCATCTTTACAAAAAACCCATGATTATAAAGAATAGGTTTGAAAGTGAAAATGGTGCAGTATTATACCTGATATCTATCAATGTTATATAATCTTTTTTAAAAACCCAGGATTATAAAGAATAGGTTTAAAAGTGACAATGGTGCAGTATTATACCTGATATCTATCAATGTTATATAATCTTTACAAAAAACCCAGGATTATAAAGAATAGGTTTAAAAGTGACAATGGTGCAGTATTATACCTGATATCTATCAATGTTATATCATCTTTACAAAAAACCTCGGATTATAAAGAATAGGTTTAAAAGTGACAATGGTGCAGTATTATACCTGATATCTATCAATGTTATATCATCTTTACAAAAAACCCAGGATTATTTGAATAGGTTTAAAGGTGAAAATGGTGCAGTATTATACCTGATATCTATCAATGTTATATCATCTTTACAAAAAACCTCGGATTATAAAGAAGAGGTTTAAAAGTGAAAATGGTGCAGTATTATACCTGATATCTATGAATGTTATATCATCTTTACAAAAAACCCAGGATTATAAAGAATAGGTTTAAAAGTGACAATGGTGCAGTATTATACCTGATATCTATCAATGTTATATCATCTTTACAAAAAACCCAGGATTATAAAGAATAGGTTTAAAAGTGAAAATGGTGCAGTATTATACCTGATATCTATCAATGTTATATCATCTTTACAAAAAACCTCGGATTATAAAGAAGAGGTTTAAAAGTGAAAATGGTGCAGTATTATACCTGATATCTATCAATGTTATATCATCTTCACAAAAACCTCGGATTATAAAGAATAGGTTTAAAAGTGACAATGGTGCAGTATTATACCTGATATCTATCAATGTTATATCATCTTTACAAAAAACCAGGATTATAAAGAATAGGTTTAAAAGTGACAATGGTGCAGTATTATACCTGATATCTATCAATGTTATATACACTTTACAAAAAACCTAGGATTATAAAGAATAGGTTAAAAAGTGAAAATGGTGCAGTATTATACCTGATATCTATCAATGTTATATCATCTTTCCAAAAAACCTCGGATTATAAAGAATAGGTTTAAAAGTGAAAATGGTGCAGTATTATACCTGATATCTATCAATGTTATATCATCTTCACAAAAAACCTCAGATTATAAAGAATAGGTTTAAAAGTGACAGTGGTGCAGTATTATAGCTGATATCTATCAATGTTATATCATCTTTTCAAAAAACCTCGGATTATAAAGAATAGGTTTAAAAGTGAAAATGGTGCAGTATTATACCTGACATCTATCAATGTTTTATCATCTTTACAAAAAACCTCGGATTATAAAGAATAGGTTTAAAAGTGAAAATGGTGCAGTATTATACCTGATATCTATCAATGTTATATCATCTTTACAAAAAACCCAGGATTATAAAGAATAGGTTGAAAAGTGACAATGTGCAGTATTATACCTGATATCTATCAATGTTATATCTTCTTTACAAAAAACCTCGAATTATAAAGAAGATGTTTTAAAGTGAAAATGGTGCAGTATTATACCTGATATCTATCAATGTTATATCTTCTTTACAAAAAACCTCAGATTATAAAGAAGATGTTTAAAAGTGACAATGGTGCAGTATTATACCTGATATCTATCAATGTTATATCATCTTTACAAAAAACCTCGGATTATAAAGAAGATGTTTAAAAGTGAAAATGGTGCAGTATTATACCTGATATCTATCAATGTTATATCATCTTTCCAAAAAACCTCGGATTATAAAGAAGATGTTTAAAAGTGAAAATGGTGCAGTATTATACCTGATATCTATCAATGTTATATCATCTTTACAAAAAACCTCGGATTATAAAGAAGATGTTTAAAAGTGAAAATGGTGCAGTATTATACCTGATATCTATCAATGTTATATCATCTTTACAAAAAACCCAGGATTATAAAGAATAGGTTTAAAAGTGACAATGGTGCAGTATTATACCTGATATCTATCAATGTTATATCTTCTTTACAAAAAATTTCGGATTATAAAGAAGATGTTTAAAAGTGAAAATGGTGCAGTATTATACCTGATATCTATCAATGTTATATCATCTTTACAAAAAACCTCGGATTATAAAGAAGATGTTTAAAAGTGAAAATGGTGCAGTATTATACCTGATATCTATCAATGTTATATCATCTTTACAAAAAACCCAGGAATATAAAGAATAGGTTTAAAAGTGACAATGGTGCAGTATTATAGCTGATATCTATCAATGTTATATAAACTTTACAAAAAACCTCGGATTATAAACAATAGTTTGAAAAGTGAAAATGGTGCAGAATTATACCTGATATCTATCAATGTTATATCATCTTTACAAAAAACCCAGGATTATACAGAATAGGTTTAGAAGTGAAAATGATGCAGTATTATAGCTGATATCTATCAATGTTATATAAACTTTACAAAAAACCTCGGATTATAAAGAATAGTTTGAAAAGTGAAAATGGTGCAGTATTATACCTGATATCTATCAATGTTATATCATCTTTACAAAAAACCCAGGATTATAAAGAATAGGTTTAGAAGTGAAAATGATGCAGTATAATACCTGATATCTATCAATGTTATATCTTCTTTACAAAAAACCTCGGATTATAAAGAAGATGTTTAAAAGTGAAAATGGTGCAGTATTATACCTGATATCTATCAATGTTATATCATCTTTACAAAAAACCTCGGATTATAAAGAAGATGTTTAAAAGTGAAAATGGTGCAGTATTATACCTGATATCTATCAATGTTATATCATCTTTACAAAAAACCCAGGATTATAAAGAATAGGTTTAAAAGTGACAATGGTGCAGTATTATAGCTGATATCTATCAATGTTATATAAACTTTACAAAAAACCTCGGATTATAAAGAATAGTTTGAAAAGTGAAAATGGTGCAGTATTATACCTGATATCTATCAATGTTATATCATCTTTACAAAAAACCCAGGATTATAAAGAAGAGGTTTAAAAGTGACAATGGTGCAGTATTATACCTGATATGTATCAATGTTATATCATCTTTACAAAAAACCTCGGATTATAAAGAATAGGTTTAGAAGTGAAAATGGTGCAGTTTTATACCTGATATCTATCAATGTTATATCATCTTTACAAAAAACCCAGGATTATAAAGAATAGGTTTAGAAGTGAAAATGATGCAGTATTATACCTGATATCTATCAATGTTATATAATCTTTACAGAAAACCTCGGATTATAAAGAAGATGTTTAAAAGTGACAATGGCGCAGTATTATACCTGATATCTATCAATGTTATATAATCTTTACAAAAAACCCAGGATTATAAAGAATAGGTTTAAAAGTGAAAATGGTGCAGTATTGCACCTGATATCTATCAATGTTATATAATATTTACAAAAAACCTCGGATTATAAAGAATAGGTTTAAAAGTGACAATGGTGCAGTATTATACCTGATATCTATCAATGTTATGTAATCTTCACAAAAAACCCAGGATTATAAAGAATAGGTTTAAAAGTGACAATGGTGCAGTATTATACCTGATATCTATCAATGTTATATAATCTTTACAAAAAACCCATGATTATAAAGAATAGGTTTGAAAGTGACAATGGTGCAGTATTATACCTGATATCTATCAATGTTATATCATCTTTACAAAAAACCCATGATTATAAAGAATAGGTTTGAAAGTGAAAATGGTGCAGTATTATACCTGATATCTATCAATGTTATATCATCTTTACAAAAAACCCAGGATTATAAAGAAGAGGTTTAAAAGTGAAAATGGTGCAGTATTATACCTGATATCTATCAATGTTATATCATCTTTACAAAAAACCCAGGATTATAAAGAATAGGTTTAGAAGTGAAAATGATGCAGTATTATACCTGATATCTATCAATGTTATATCATCTTTACAAAAAACCTCGGATTATAAAGAAGATGTTTAAAAGTGAAAATGGTGCACTATTATACCTGATATCTATCAATGTTACATCATCTTTACAAAAAACCCAGGATTATAAAGAATAGGTTTAAAAGTGACAATGGTGCAGTATTATACCTGATATCTATCAATGTTATATCTTCTTTACAAAAAACCTCGGATAATAAAGAAGATGTTTAAAAGTGAAAATGGTGCAGTATTATACCTGATATCTATCAATGTTATCTCATCTTTACAAAAAACCCAGGATTATAAAGAATAGGTTTAAAAGTGACAATGGTGCAGTATTATACCTGATATCTATCAATGTTATGTAATCTTCACAAAAAACCCAGGATTATAAAGAATAGGTTTGAAAGTGACAATGGTGCAGTATTATACCTGATATCTATCAATGTTATATCATCTTTACAAAAAACCCAGGATTATAAAGAAGAGGTTTAAAAGTGAAAATGGTGCAGTATTATACCTGATATCTATCAATGTTATATCATCTTTACAAAAAACCCAGGATTATAAAGAATAGGTTTGAAAGTGAAAATGGTGCAGTATTATACCTGATATCTATCAATGTTATATCATCTTTACAAAAAACCTCGGATTATAAAGAATAGGTTTAAATGGTGCAGTATTATACCTGATATCTATCAATGTTATATCATCTTTACAAAAAACCTCGAATTATAAAAAAGAGGTTTAAAAGTGAAAATGGTGCAGTATTATACCTGATATCTATGAATGTTATATCATCTTTACAAAAAACCCAGGATTATAAAGAATAGGTTTAAAAGTGACAATGGTGCAGTATTATACCTGATATCTATCAATGTTATATCATCTTTACAAAAAACCCAGGATTATAAAGAATAGGGTTAAAAGTGACAATGGTGCAGAATTATACCTGATATCTATCAATGTTATATAATCTTTACAAAAAACCTCGGATTATAAAGAATAGGTTTAAAAGTGAAAATGGTGCAGTATTATACCTGATATCTATCAATGTTATATCATCTTTACAAAAACCTCGGATTATAAAGAAGATGTTTAAAAGTGAAAATGGTGCAGTGTTATACCTGATATCTATCAATGTTATATAATCTTTACAAAAAACCCAGGATTATTTGAATAGGTTTAAAAGTGAAAATGGTGCAGTATTATACCTGATATCTATCAATGTTATATATAGCTTCACAAAAAACCCAGGATTATAAAGAATAGGTTTAAAAGTGAAAATGGTGCAGTATTATACCTGATATCTATCAATGTTATATCATCTTTACAAAAAACCTCGGATTATAAAGAATAGGTTTAAAAGTGACAATGGTGCAGTATTATACCTGATATCTATCAATGTTATATCATCTTTACAAAAAACCCAGCATTATTTGAATAGGTTTAAAGGTGAAAATGGTGCAGTATTATACCTGATATCTATCAATGTTATATCATCTTTACAAAAAACCTCGGATTATAAAGAATAGGTTTAAAAGTGAAAATGTGCAGTATTATACCTGATATCTATCAATGTTATATCATCTTTACAAAAAACCCAGGATTATAAAGAATAGGTTTAAAAGTGACAATGGTGCAGTATTATACCTGATATCTATCAATGTTATATCATCTTTACAAAAAACCTCGGATTATAAAGAATAGGTTTAAAAGTGAAAATGGTGCAGTATTATACCTGATATCTATCAATGTTATATAATCTTTACAAAAAACCCAGGATTATAAAGAATAGGGTTAAAAGTGACAATGGTGCAGAATTATACCTGATATCTATCAATGTTATATAATCTTTACAAAAAACCTCGGATTATAAAGAATAGGTTTAAAAGTGAAAATGGTGCAGTATTATACCTGATATCTATCAATGTTATATCATCTTTACA
Source organism: Myxine glutinosa (assembly GCF_964187855.1). NCBI lineage: Eukaryota > Metazoa > Chordata > Myxini > Myxiniformes > Myxinidae > Myxine > Myxine glutinosa. The sequence continues at coordinate 123,820 of NW_027616491.1, read as the reverse complement.
AAAAACCTCGGATTATAAAGAATAGGTTTAAAAGTGACAATGGTGCAGTATTATACCTGATATCTATCAATGTTATATCATCTTTACAAAAAACCCAGGATTATTTGAATAGGTTTAAAGGTGAAAATGGTGCAGTATTATACCTGATATCTATCAATGTTATATCATCTTTACAAAAAACCTCGGATTATAAAGAATAGGTTTAAAAGTGAAAATGGTGCAGTATTATACCTGATATCTATCAATGTTATATCATCTTTACAAAAAACCTCGGATTATAAAGAAGATGTTTAAAAGTGAAAATGGTGTAGTATTATACCTGATATCTATCAATGTTATATCATCTTTACAAAAAACCCAGGATTATAAAGAATAGGTTTAAAAGTGACAATGGTGCAGTATTATAGCTGATATCTATCAATGTTATATAAACTTTACAAAAAACCTCGGATTATAAAGAATAGTTTGAAAAGTGAAAATGGTGCAGTATTACACCTGATATCTATCAATGTTATATCATCTTTACAAAAAACCCAGGATTATAAAGAAGAGGTTTAAAAGTGACAATGGTGCAGTATTATACCTGATATGTATCAATGTTATATCATCTTTACAAAAAACCTCGGATTATAAAGAATAGGTTTAGAAGTGAAAATGGTGCAGTTTTATACCTGATATCTATCAATGTTATATCATCTTTACAAAAAACCCAGGATTATAAAGAATAGGTTTAGAAGTGAAAATGATGCAGTATTATACCTGATATCTATCAATGTTATATAATCTTTACAGAAAACCTCGGATTATAAAGAAGATGTTTAAAAGTGAAAATGGTGCAATAGGTTTAAAAGTGAAAACCCATGATTATTATACCTGATATCTATCAATGTTATAACTTCTTTACAAAAAACCCAGGTTTATAAAGAAGATGTTTAAAAGTGACAATGGTGCAGTATTATACCTGATATGTATCAATGTTATATCATCTTTACAAAAAACCTTGGATTTTAAAGAATAGGTTTAAAAGTGAAAATGGTGCAGTGTTATACCTGATATCTATCAATGTTATATCATCTTTACAAAAAACCCAGGATTATTTGAATAGGTTTAAAGGTGAAAATGGTGCAGTATTATACCTGATATCTATCAATGTTATATAATCTTTACAAAAAACCCAGGATTATTTGAATAGGTTTAAAGGTGAAAATGGTGCAGTATTATACATGATATCTATCAATGTTATATAATCTTTACAAAAAACCCAGGATTATAAAGAATAGGTTTAAAAGTGAAAATGGTGCAGTATTGCACCTGATATCTATCAATGTTATATAATATTTACAAAAAACCTCGGATTATAAAGAATAGGTTTAAAAGTGACAATGGTGCAGTATTATACCTGATATCTATCAATGTTATGTAATCTTCACAAAAAACCCAGGATTATAAAGAATAGGTTTAAAAGTGACAATGGTGCAGTATTATACCTGATATCTATCAATGTTATATAATCTTTACAAAAAACCCATGATTATAAAGAATAGGTTTGAAAGTGACAATGGTGCAGTATTATACCTGATATCTATCAATGTTATATCATCTTTACAAAAAACCCATGATTATAAAGAATAGGTTTGAAAGTGAAAATGGTGCAGTATTATACCTGATATCTATCAATGTTATATCATCTTTACAAAAAACCCAGGATTATAAAGAAGAGGTTTAAAAGTGAAAATGGTGCAGTATTATACCTGATATCTATCAATGTTATCTCATCTTTACAAAAAACCCAGGATTATAAAGAATAGGTTTAAAAGTGACAATGGTGCAGTATTATACCTGATATCTATCAATGTTATATCATCTTTACAAAAAACCTCGGATTATAAAGAAGATGTTTAAAAGTGAAAATGGTGCACTATTATACCTGATATCTATCAATGTTACATCATCTTTACAAAAAACCCAGGATTATAAAGAATAGGTTTAAAAGTGACAATGGTGCAGTATTATACCTGATATCTATCAATGTTATATCTTCTTTACAAAAAACCTCGGATAATAAAGAAGATGTTTAAAAGTGAAAATGGTGCAGTATTATACCTGATATCTATCAATGTTATCTCATCTTTACAAAAAACCCAGGATTATAAAGAATAGGTTTAAAAGTGACAATGGTGCAGTATTATACCTGATATCTATCAATGTTATGTAATCTTCACAAAAAACCCAGGATTATAAAGAATAGGTTTGAAAGTGACAATGGTGCAGTATTATACCTGATATCTATCAATGTTATATCATCTTTACAAAAAACCCAGGATTATAAAGAAGAGGTTTAAAAGTGAAAATGGTGCAGTATTATACCTGATATCTATCAATGTTATATCATCTTTACAAAAAACCCAGGATTATAAAGAATAGGTTTGAAAGTGAAAATGGTGCAGTATTATACCTGATATCTATCAATGTTATATCATCTTTACAAAAAACCTCGGATTATAAAGAATAGGTTTAAATGGTGCAGTATTATACCTGATATCTATCAATGTTATATCATCTTTACAAAAAACCTCGAATTATAAAAAAGAGGTTTAAAAGTGAAAATGGTGCAGTATTATACCTGATATCTATGAATGTTATATCATCTTTACAAAAAACCCAGGATTATAAAGAATAGGTTTAAAAGTGACAATGGTGCAGTATTATACCTGATATCTATCAATGTTATATCATCTTTACAAAAAACCCAGGATTATAAAGAATAGGGTTAAAAGTGACAATGGTGCAGAATTATACCTGATATCTATCAATGTTATATAATCTTTACAAAAAACCTCGGATTATAAAGAATAGGTTTAAAAGTGAAAATGGTGCAGTATTATACCTGATATCTATCAATGTTATATCATCTTTACAAAAACCTCGGATTATAAAGAAGATGTTTAAAAGTGAAAATGGTGCAGTGTTATACCTGATATCTATCAATGTTATATAATCTTTACAAAAAACCCAGGATTATTTGAATAGGTTTAAAAGTGAAAATGGTGCAGTATTATACCTGATATCTATCAATGTTATATAATCTTCACAAAAAACCCAGGATTATAAAGAATAGGTTTAAAAGTGAAAATGGTGCAGTATTATACCTGATATCTATCAATGTTATATCATCTTTACAAAAAACCTCGGATTATAAAGAATAGGTTTAAAAGTGACAATGGTGCAGTATTATACCTGATATCTATCAATGTTATATCATCTTTACAAAAAACCCAGGATTATTTGAATAGGTTTAAAGGTGAAAATGGTGCAGTATTATACCTGATATCTATCAATGTTATATCATCTTTACAAAAAACCTCGGATTATAAAGAATAGGTTTAAAAGTGAAAATGTGCAGTATTATACCTGATATCTATCAATGTTATATCATCTTTACAAAAAACCCAGGATTATAAAGAATAGGTTTAAAAGTGACAATGGTGCAGTATTATACCTGATATCTATCAATGTTATATCATCTTTACAAAAAACCTCGGATTATAAAGAATAGGTTTAAAAGTGAAAATGGTGCAGTATTATACCTGATATCTATCAATGTTATATAATCTTTACAAAAAACCCAGGATTATAAAGAATAGGGTTAAAAGTGACAATGGTGCAGAATTATACCTGATATCTATCAATGTTATATAATCTTTACAAAAAACCTCGGATTATAAAGAATAGGTTTAAAAGTGAAAATGGTGCAGTATTATACCTGATATCTATCAATGTTATATCATCTTTACAAAAAACCTCGGATTATAAAGAATAGGTTTAAAAGTGACAATGGTGCAGTATTATACCTGATATCTATCAATGTTATATCATCTTTACAAAAAACCCAGGATTATTTGAATAGGTTTAAAGGTGAAAATGGTGCAGTATTATACCTGATATCTATCAATGTTATATAATCTTTACAAAAAACCTCGGATTATAAAGAATAGGTTTAAAAGTGAAAATGGTGCAGTATTATACCTGATATCTATCAATGTTATATCATCTTTACAAAAAACCCAGGATTATAAAGAATAGGTTTAAAAGTGACAATGGTGCAGTATTATACCTGATATCTATCAATGTTATATCATCTTTACAAAAAACCTCGGATTATAAAGAATAGGTTTAAAAGTGAAAATGGTGCAGTATTACACCTGATATCTATCAATGTTATATCATCTTCACAAAAAACCTCGGATTATAAAGAATAGGTTTAAAAGTGACAATGTTGCAGTATTATACGTGATATCTATCAATGTTATATCATCTTCACAAAAACCTCGGATTATAAAGAATAGGTTTAAAAGTGAAAATGGTGCAGTATTATACCTGATATCTATCAATGTTATATAATCTTTACAAAAAACCCAGGATTATAAAGAATAGATTTAAAAGTGAAAATGGTGCAGTATTATACCTGATATCTATCAATGTTATATAATCTTTACAAAAAACCCAGAATTATAAAGAATAGGTTTAAAAGTGAAAATGGTGCAGTATTGTACCTGATATCTATCAAGGTTATATAATATTTACAAAAAAACCAGGATTATAAATAATAGGTTTAAAAGTGAAAATGGTGCAGTATTATACCTGATATCTATCAATGTTATATCATCTTTACAAAAAACCCATGATTATAAAGAATAGGTTTGAAAGTGAAAATGGTGCAGTATTATACCTGATATCTATCAATGTTATATCATCTTTACAAAAAACCCATGATTATAAAGAATAGGCTTGAAAGTGAAAATGGTGCAGTATTATACCTGATATCTATCAATGTTATATCATCTTTACAAAAAACCTCGGATTATAAAGAATAGGTTTAAAAGTGAAAATGGTGCAGTATTATACCTGATATCTATCAATGTTATATCATCTTTACAAAACCCCAGGATTATAAAGAAGATGTTTAAAAGTGACAATGGTGCAGTATTATACCTGATATGTATCAATGTTATATCATCTTTACAAAAAACCCAGGATTATATAGAATAGGTTTAAAAGTGACAATGGTGCAGTATTATACCTGATATCTATCAATGTTATGTAATCTTCACAAAAAACCCAGGATTATAAAGAATAGGTTTAAAGGTGAAAATGGTGCAGTATTATACCTGATATCTATCAATGTTATATAATCTTTACAAAAAACCCAGGATTATAAAGAATAGGTTTAAAAGTGACAATGGTGCAGTATTATACCTGATATCTATCAATGTTATATAATCTTTACAAAAAACCCATGATTATAAAGAATAGGTTTGAAAGTGACAATGGTGCAGTATTATACCTGATATCTATCAATGTTATATCATCTTTACAAAAAACCCATGATTATAAAGAATAGGCTTGAAAGTGAAAATGGTGCAGTATTATACCTGATATCTATCAATGTTATATCATCTTTACAAAAAACCCAGGATTATAAAGAATAGGTTTAAAAGTGAAAATGGTGCAGTATTATACCTGATATCTATCAATGTTATATCATCTTTACAAAAAACCCAGGATTATAAAGAATAGGTTTAAAAGTGACAATGGTGCAGTATTATACCTGATATCTATGAATGTTATATCATCTTTACAAAAAACCTCGGATTATAAAGAATAGGTTAAAAAGTGACAATGGTGCAGTATTATACCTGATATCTATGAATGTTATATCATCTTCACAAAAAACCTCTGATTATAAAGAATAGGTTTAAAAGTGACAATGGTGCAGTATTATACGTGATATCTATCAATGTTATATCATCTTCACAAAAAACCTCGGATTATAAAGAATAGGTTTAAAAGTGAAAATGGTGCAGTATTATACCTGATATCTATCAATGTTATATCATCTTTACAAAAAACCTCGGATTATAAAGAATAGGTTTAAAAGTGAAAATGGTGCAGTATTATACCTGATATCTATCAATGTTATATCATCTTTACAAAAAACCTCGAATTATAAAAAAGAGGTTTAAAAGTGAAAATGGTGCAGTATTATACCTGATATCTATGAATGTTATATCATCTTTACAAAAAACCTCGGATTATAAAGAATAGGTTTAAAAGTGAAAATGGTGCAGTATTATACCTGATATCTATCAATGTTATATCATCTTTACAAAAAACCTCGAATTATAAAAAAGAGGTTTAAAAGTGAAAATGGTGCAGTATTATACCTGATATCTATGAATGTTATATCATCTTTACAAAAAACCCAGGATTATAAAGAAAAGGTTTAAAAGTGACAATGGTGCAGTATTATACCTGATATCTATCAATGTTATATAATCTTCACAAAAAACCCAGGATTATAAAGAATAGGTTTAAAAGTGAAAATGGTGCAGTATTATACCTGATATCTATCAATGTTATATAATCTTTACAAAAAACCCAGGATTATAAAGAATAGGTTTAAAAGTGAAAATGGTGCAGTATTATACCTGATATCTACCAATGTTATATCATCTTTACAAAAAACTTAGGAGTATAAAGAATAGGTTTGAAAGTGACAATGGTACAGTATTATACCTGATATCTATCAATGTTATATCATCTTTACAAAAAACCCATGATTATAAAGAATAGGTTTGAAAGTGAAAATGGTGCAGTATTATACCTGATATCTATCAATGTTATATCATCTTTACAAAAAACCCAGGATTATAAAGAATAGGTTTGAAAGTGACAATGGTGCAGTATTATACCTGATATCTATCAATGTTATATCATCTTTACAAAAAACCCATGATTATAAAGAATAGGTTTGAAAGTGAAAATGGTGCAGTTTTATACCTGATATCTATCAATGTTATATCATCTTTACAAAAAACCTCGGATTATAAAGAATAGGTTTAAAAGTGAAAATGGTGCAGTATTATACCTGATATCTATCAATGTTATGTAATCTTCACAAAAAACCCAGGATTATAAAGAATAGGTTTAAAAGTGACAATGGTGCAGTATTATACCTGATATCTATCAATGTTATATCATCTTTACAAAAAACCCAGGATTATAAAGAAGATGTTTAAAAGTGAAAATGGTGCAGTATTATACCTGATATCTATCAATGTTATATCATCTTTACAAAAAACCTCGAATTATAAAAAAGAGGTTTAAAAGTGAAAATGGTGCAGTATTATACCTGATATCTATCAATGTTATATCATCTTTACAAAAAACCTCGGATTATAAAGAATAGGTTTAAAAGTGAAAATGGTGCAGTATTATACCTGATATCTATCAATGTTATATCATCTTTACAAAAAACCCAGGATTATAAAGAAGATGTTTAAAAGTGACAATGGTGCAGTATTATACCTGATATGTATCAATGTTATATCATCTTTACAAAAAACCCAGGATTATATAGAATAGGTTTAAAAGTGACAATGGTGCAGTATTATACCTGATATCTATCAATGTTATGTAATCTTCACAAAAAACCCAGGATTATAAAGAATAGGTTTAAAAGTGACAATGGTGCAGTATTATACCTGATATCTATCAATGTTATATAATCTTTACAAAAAACCCATGATTATAAAGAATAGGTTTGAAAGTGACAATGGTGCAGTATTATACCTGATATCTATCAATGTTATATCATCTTTACAAAAAACCCATGATTATAAAGAATAGGTTTGAAAGTGTAAATGGTGCAGTATTATACCTGATATCTATCAATGTTATATCATCTTTACAAAAAACCCAGGATTATAAAGAAGAGGTTTAAAAGTGAAAATGGTGCAGTATTATACCTGATATCTATCAATGTTATATCATCTTTACAAAAAACCCATGATTATAAAGAATAGGTTTAAAAGTGACAATGGTGCAGTATTATACCTGATATCTATCAATGTTATATCATCTTTACAAAAAACCCAGGATTATAAAGAATAGGTTTAGAAGTGAAAATGATGCAGTATTATACCTGATATATATCAATGTTATATAAACTTTCCAAAAAACCTCGGATTATAAAGAATAGTTTGAAAAGTGAAAATGGTGCAGTATTATACCTGATATCTATCAATGTTATATCATCTTTACAAAAAACCCAGGATTATAAAGAATAGGTTTGAAAGTGACAATGGTGCAGTATTATACCTGATATCTATCAATGTTATATCATCTTTACAAAAAACCCATGATTATAAAGAATAGGTTTGAAAGTGAAAATGGTGCAGTATTATACCTGATATCTATCAATGTTATATCATCTTTACAAAAAACCTCGGATTATAAAGAATAGGTTTAAAAGTGAAAATGGTGCAGTATTATACCTGATATCTATCAATGTTATGTAATCTTCACAAAAAACCCAGGATTATAAAGAATAGGTTTAAAAGTGACAATGGTGCAGTATTATACCTGATATCTATCAATGTTATATCATCTTTACAAAAAACCCAGGATTATAAAGAAGATGTTTAAAAGTGAAAATGGTGCAGTATTATACCTGATATCTATCAATGTTATATCATCTTTACAAAAAACCTCGAATTATAAAAAAGAGGTTTAAAAGTGAAAATGGTGCAGTATTATACCTGATATCTATCAATGTTATATCATCTTTACAAAAAACCTCGGATTATAAAGAATAGGTTTAAAAGTGAAAATGGTGCAGTATTATACCTGATATCTATCAATGTTATATCATCTTTACAAAAAACCCAGGATTATAAAGAAGATGTTTAAAAGTGACAATGGTGCAGTATTATACCTGATATGTATCAATGTTATATCATCTTTACAAAAAACCCAGGATTATATAGAATAGGTTTAAAAGTGACAATGGTGCAGTATTATACCTGATATCTATCAATGTTATGTAATCTTCACAAAAAACCCAGGATTATAAAGAATAGGTTTAAAAGTGACAATGGTGCAGTATTATACCTGATATCTATCAATGTTATATAATCTTTACAAAAAACCCATGATTATAAAGAATAGGTTTGAAAGTGACAATGGTGCAGTATTATACCTGATATCTATCAATGTTATATCATCTTTACAAAAAACCCATGATTATAAAGAATAGGTTTGAAAGTGTAAATGGTGCAGTATTATACCTGATATCTATCAATGTTATATCATCTTTACAAAAAACCCAGGATTATAAAGAAGAGGTTTAAAAGTGAAAATGGTGCAGTATTATACCTGATATCTATCAATGTTATATCATCTTTACAAAAAACCCATGATTATAAAGAATAGGTTTAAAAGTGACAATGGTGCAGTATTATACCTGATATCTATCAATGTTATATCATCTTTACAAAAAACCCAGGATTATAAAGAATAGGTTTAGAAGTGAAAATGATGCAGTATTATACCTGATATATATCAATGTTATATAAACTTTCCAAAAAACCTCGGATTATAAAGAATAGTTTGAAAAGTGAAAATGGTGCAGTATTATACCTGATATCTATCAATGTTATATAAACTTTCCAAAAAACCTCGGATTATAAAGAATAGTTTGAAAAGTGAAAATGGTGCAGTATTATACCTGATATCTATCAATGTTATATCATCTTTACAAAAAACCCAGGATTATAAAGAATAGGTTTAGAAGTGAAAATGATGCAGTATTATACCTGATATCTATCAATGTTATATCATCTTTACAAAAAACCTCGGATTATAAAGAAGATGTTTAAAAGTGAAAATGGTGCACTATTATACCTGATATCTATCAATGTTACATCATCTTTACAAAAAACCCAGGATTATAAAGAATAGGTTTAAAAGTGACAATGGTGCAGTATTATACCTGATATCTATCAATGTTATATCTTCTTTACAAAAAACCTCGGATTATAAAGAAGATGTTTAAAAGTGAAAATGGTGCAGTATTATACCTGATATCTATCAATGTTATATCATCTTTACAAAAAACCCAGGATTATAAAGAATAGGTTTAAAAGTGACAATGGTGCAGTATTATACCTGATATCTATCAATGTTATGTAATCTTCACAAAAAACCCAGGATTATAAAGAATAGGTTTAAAGGTGAAAATGGTGCAGTATTATACCTGATATCTATCAATGTTATATAATCTTTACAAAAAACCCAGGATTATAAAGAATAGGTTTAAAAGTGACAATGGTGCAGTATTATACCTGATATCTATCAATGTTATATCATCTTTACAAAAAACCCAGGATTATATAGAATAGGTTTAAAAGTGACAATGGTGCAGTATTATACCTGATATCTATCAATGTTATGTAATCTTCACAAAAAAGCCGGGATTATAAAGAATAGGTTTAAAGGTGAAAATGGTGCAGTATTATACCTGATATCTATCAATGTTATATAATCTTTACAAAAAACCCAGGATTATAAAGAATAGGTTTAAAAGTGACAATGGTACAGTATTATACCTGATATCTATCAATGTTATATAATCTTTACAAAAAACCCATGATTATAAAGAATAGGTTTGAAAGTGACAATGGTGCAGTATTATACCTGATATCTATCAATGTTATATCATCTTTACAAAAAACCCATGATTATAAAGAATAGGCTTGAAAGTGAAAATGGTGCAGTATTATACCTGATATCTATCAATGTTATATCATCTTTACAAAAAACCCAGGATTATAAAGAATAGGTTTAAAAGTGAAAATGGTGCAGTATTATACCTGATATCTATCAATGTTATATCATCTTTACAAAAAACCCAGGATTATAAAGAATAGGTTTAAAAGTGACAATGGTGCAGTATTATACCTGATATCTATGAATGTTATATCATCTTTACAAAAAACCTCGGATTATAAAGAATAGGTTTAAAAGTGAAAATGGTGCAGTATTATACCTGATATCTATCAATGTTATATCATCTTCACAAAAAACCTCTGATTATAAAGAATAGGTTTAAAAGTGACAATGGTGCAGTATTATACGTGATATCTATCAATGTTATATCATCTTCACAAAAAACCTCGGATTATAAAGAATAGGTTTAAAAGTGAAAATGGTGCAGTATTATACCTGATATCTATCAATGTTATATCATCTTTACAAAAAACCCAGGATTATAAAGAATAGGTTTAAAAGTGACAATGGTGCAGTATTATACCTGATATCTATCAATGTTATATAATCTTCACAAAAAACCCAGGATTATAAAGAATAGGTTTAAAGGTGAAAATGGTGCAGTATTATACCTGATATCTATCAATGTTATATAATCTTTACAAAAAACCCAGGATTATAAAGAATAGGTTTAAAAGTGACAATGGTGCAGTATTATACCTGATATCTATCAATGTTATATAATCTTTACAAAAAACCCATGATTATAAAGAATAGGTTTGAAAGTGACAATGGTGCAGTATTATACCTGATATCTATCAATGTTATATCATCTTTACAAAAAACCCATGATTATAAAGAATAGGTTTGAAAGTGAAAATGGTGCAGTATTATACCTGATATCTATCAATGTTATATCATCTTTACAAAAAACCCAGGATTATAAAGAAGAGGTTTAAAAGTGAAAATGGTGCAGTATTATACCTGATATCTATCAATGTTATATCATCTTTACAAAAAACCCATGATTATAAAGAATAGGTTTGAAAGTGAAAATGGTGCAGTATTATACCTGATATCTATCAATGTTATATCATCTTTACAAAAAACCTCGAATTATAAAAAAAGAGGTTTAAAAGTGAAAATGGTGCAGTATTATACCTGATATCTATGAATGTTATATCATCTTTACAAAAAACCCAGGATTATAAAGAAAAGGTTTAAAAGTGACAATGGTGCAGTATTATACCTGATATCTATCAATGTTATATCATCTTTACAAAAAACCCAGGATTATAAAGAATAGGGTTAAAAGTGACAATGGTGCAGAATTATACCTGATATCTATCAATGTTATATAATCTTTACAAAAAACCTCGGATTATAAAGAATAGGTTTAAAAGTGAAAATGGTGCAGTATTATACCTGATATCTATCAATGTTATATCATCTTTACAAAAACCTCGGATTATAAAGAAGATGTTTAAAAGTGAAAATGGTGCAGTGTTATACCTGATATCTATCAATGTTATATAATCTTCACAAAAAACCCAGGATTATAAAGAATAGGTTTAAAAGTGAAAATGGTGCAGTATTATACCTGATATCTATCAATGTTATATCATCTTTACAAAAAACCTCGGATTATAAAGAATAGGTTTAAAAGTGACAATGGTGCAGTATTATACCTGATATCTATCAATGTTATATAATCTTTACAAAAAACCCAGGATTATAAAGAATAGGTTTAAAAGTGAAAATGGTGCAGTATTATACCTGATATCTATCAATGTTATATCATCTTTACAAAAAACCCAGGAGTATAAAGAATAGGTTTGAAAGTGACAATGGTACAGTATTATACCTGATATCTATCAATGTTATATCATCTTTACAAAAAACCCATGATTATAAAGAATAGGTTTGAAAGTGAAAATGGTGCAGTATTATACCTGATATCTATCAATGTTATATCATCTTTACAAAAAACCCAGGATTATAAAGAATAGGTTTGAAAGTGACAATGGTGCAGTATTATACCTGATATCTATCAATGTTATATCATCTTTACAAAAAACCCATGATTATAAAGAATAGGTTTGAAAGTGAAAATGGTGCAGTATTATACCTGATATCTATCAATGTTATATCATCTTTACAAAAAACCTCGGATTATAAAGAATAGGTTTAAAAGTGAAAATGGTGCAGTATTATACCTGATATCTATCAATGTTATGTAATCTTCACAAAAAACCCAGGATTATAAAGAAAAGGTTTAAAAGTGACAATGGTGCAGTATTATACCTGATATCTATCAATGTTATATCATCTTTACAAAAAACCCAGGATTATAAAGAAGATGTTTAAAAGTGAAAATGGTGCAGTATTATACCTGATATCTATCAATGTTATATCATCTTTACAAAAAACCTCGAATTATAAAAAAGAGGTTTAAAAGTGAAAATGGTGCAGTATTATACCTGATATCTATCAATGTTATATCATCTTTACAAAAAACCTCGGATTATAAAGAATAGGTTTAAAAGTGACAATGGTGCAGTATTATACCTGATATCTATGAATGTTATATCATCTTTACAAAAAACCCAGGATTATAAAGAATAGGTTTAAAAGTGACAATGGTGCAGTATTATACCTGATATCTATCAATGTTATATATTCTTTACAAAAAACCTCGGATTATAAAGAATAGGTTTGAAAGTGAAAATGGTGCAGTATTATACCTGATATCTATCAATGTTATATCATCTTTACAAAAAACCCATGATTATAAAGAATAGGTTTGAAAGTGAAAATGGTGCAGTATTATACCTGATATCTATCAATGTTATATCATCTTTACAAAAAACCTCGGATTATAAAGAATAGGTTTAAAAGTGAAAATGGTGCAGTATTATACCTGATATCTATCAATGTTATATCATCTTTACAAAAAACCCAGGATTATAAAGAAGATGTTTAAAAGTGACAATGGTGCAGTATTATACCTGATATGTATCAATGTTATATCATCTTTACAAAAAACCCAGGATTATATAGAATAGGTTTAAAAGTGACAATGGTGCAGTATTATACCTGATATCTATCAATGTTATGTAATCTTCACAAAAAACCCAGGATTATAAAGAATAGGTTTAAAAGTGACAATGGTGCAGTATTATACCTGATATCTATCAATGTTATATAATCTTTACAAAAAACCCATGATTATAAAGAATAGGTTTGAAAGTGACAATGGTGCAGTATTATACCTGATATCTATCAATGTTATATCATCTTTACAAAAAACCCATGATTATAAAGAATAGGTTTGAAAGTGTAAATGGTGCAGTATTATACCTGATATCTATCAATGTTATATCATCTTTACAAAAAACCCAGGATTATAAAGAAGAGGTTTAAAAGTGAAAATGGTGCAGTATTATACCTGATATCTATCAATGTTATATCATCTTTACAAAAAACCCATGATTATAAAGAATAGGTTTAAAAGTGACAATGGTGCAGTATTATACCTGATATCTATCAATGTTATATCATCTTTACAAAAAACCCAGGATTATAAAGAATAGGTTTAGAAGTGAAAATGATGCAGTATTATACCTGATATATATCAATGTTATATAAACTTTCCAAAAAACCTCGGATTATAAAGAATAGTTTGAAAAGTGAAAATGGTGCAGTATTATACCTGATATCTATCAATGTTATATAAACTTTCCAAAAAACCTCGGATTATAAAGAATAGTTTGAAAAGTGAAAATGGTGCAGTATTATACCTGATATCTATCAATGTTATATCATCTTTACAAAAAACCCAGGATTATAAAGAATAGGTTTAGAAGTGAAAATGATGCAGTATTATACCTGATATCTATCAATGTTATATCATCTTTACAAAAAACCTCGGATTATAAAGAAGATGTTTAAAAGTGAAAATGGTGCACTATTATACCTGATATCTATCAATGTTACATCATCTTTACAAAAAACCCAGGATTATAAAGAATAGGTTTAAAAGTGACAATGGTGCAGTATTATACCTGATATCTATCAATGTTATATCTTCTTTACAAAAAACCTCGGATTATAAAGAAGATGTTTAAAAGTGAAAATGGTGCAGTATTATACCTGATATCTATCAATGTTATATCATCTTTACAAAAAACCCAGGATTATAAAGAATAGGTTTAAAAGTGACAATGGTGCAGTATTATACCTGATATCTATCAATGTTATGTAAACTTCACAAAAAACCCAGGATTATAAAGAATAGGTTTAAAGGTGAAAATGGTGCAGTATTATACCTGATATCTATCAATGTTATATAATCTTTACAAAAAACCCAGGATTATAAAGAATAGGTTTAAAAGTGACAATGGTGCAGTATTATACCTGATATCTATCAATGTTATATAATCTTTACAAAAAACCCATGATTATAAAGAATAGGTTTGAAAGTGACAATGGTGCAGTATTATACCTGATATCTATCAATGTTATATCATCTTTACAAAAAACCCATGATTATAAAGAATAGGTTTGAAAGTGAAAATGGTGCAGTATTATACCTGATATCTATCAATGTTATATCATCTTTACAAAAAACCCAGGATTATAAAGAAGATGTTTAAAAGTGAAAATGGTGCAGTATTATACCTGATATCTATCAATGTTATATCATCTTTACAAAAAACCCATGATTATAAAGAATAGGTTTGAAAGTGAAAATGGTGCAGTATTATACCTGATATCTATCAATGTTATATCATCTTTACAAAAAACCCAAGATTATAAAGAATAGGGTTAAAAGTGACAATGGTGCAGAATTATACCTGATATCTATCAATGTTATATCATCTTTACAAAAAACCCATGATTATAAAGAATAGGTTTGAAAGTGAAAATGGTGCAGTATTATACCTGATATCTATGAATGTTATATCATCTTTACAAAAAACCTCGGATTATAAAGAATAGGTTTAAAAGTGAAAATGGTGCAGTATTATACCTGATATCTATCAATGTTATATCATCTTTACAAAAAACCTCGGATTATAAAGAATAGGTTTAAAAGTGAAAATGGTGCAGTATTATACCTGATATCTATCAATGTTATATCATCTTTACAAAAAACCTCGAATTATGAAAAAGAGGTTTAAAAGTGAAAATGGTGCAGTATTATACCTGATATCTATCAATGTTATATCATCTTTACAAAAAACCCAGGATTATAAAGAATAGGGTTAAAAGTGACAATGGTGCAGAATTATACCTGATATCTATCAATGTTATATAATCTTTACAAAAAACCTCGGATTATAAAGAATAGGTTTAAAAGTGAAAATGGTGCAGTATTATACCTGATATCTATCAATGTTATATCATCTTTACAAAAAACCCAGGATTATTTGAATAGGTTTAAAGGTGAAAATGGTGCAGTATTATACCTGATATCTATCACTGTTATATCATCTTTACAAAAAACCTCGGATTATAAAGAATAGGTTTAAAAGTGAAAATGGTGCAGTATTATACCTGATATCTATCAATGTTATATCATCTTTACAAAAAACCCAGGATTATAAAGAATAGGTTTAAAAGTGACAATGGTGCAGTATTATACCTGATATCTATCAATGTTATATCATCTTTACAAAAAACCTCGGATTATAAAGAATAGGTTTAAAAGTGAAAATGGTGCAGTATTATACCTGATATCTATCAATGTTATATCATCTTCACAAAAAACCTCGGATTATAAAGAATAGGTTTAAAAGTGACAATGGTGCAGTATTATACGTGATATCTATCAATGTTATATCATCTTCACAAAAAACCTCGGATTATAAAGAATAGGTTTAAAAGTGAAAATGGTGCAGTATTATACCTGATATCTATCAATGTTATATCATCTTTACAAAAAACCCAGGATTATAAAGAATAGGGTTAAAAGTGACAATGGTGCAGAATTATACCTGATAACTATCAATGTTATATAATCTTTACAAAAAACCTCGGATTATAAAGAATAGGTTTAAAAGTGAAAATGGTGCAGTATTATACCTGATATCTATCAATGTTATATCATCTTTACAAAAAACCTCGGATTATAAAGAATAGGTTTTAAAGTGACAATGGTGCAGTATTATACCTGATATCTATCAATGTTATATCATCTTTACAAAAAACCCAGGATTATTTGAATAGGTTTAAAGGTGAAAATGGTGCAGTATTATACCTGATATCTATCAATGTTATATCATCTTTACAAAAAACCTCGGATTATAAAGAATAGGTTTAAAAGTGAAAATGGTGCAGTATTATACCTGATATCTATCAATGTTATATCATCTTTACAAAAAACCCAGGATTATAAAGAATAGGTTTAAAAGTGACAATGGTGCAGTATTATACCTGATATCTATCAATGTTATATCATCTTTACAAAAAACCTCGGATTATAAAGAATAGGTTTAAAAGTGAAAATGGTGCAGTATTATACCTGATATCTATCAATGTTATATCATCTTCACAAAAAACCTCGGATTATAAAGAATAGGTTTAAAAGTGACAATGGTGCAGTATTATACGTGATATCTATCAATGTTATATCATCTTCACAAAAAACCTCGGATTATAAAGAATAGGTTTAAAAGTGAAAATGGTGCAGTATTATACCTGATATCTATCAATGTTATATAATCTTTACAAAAAACCCAGGATTATAAAGAATAGATTTAAAAGTGAAAATGGTGCAGTATTATACCTGATATCTATCAATGTTATATCTTCTTTACAAAAAACCTCGGATTATAAAGAAGATGTTTGAAAGTGAAAATGGTGCAGTATTATACCTGATATCTATCAATGTTATATCATCTTTACAAAAAACCCAGGATTATAAAGAATAGGTTTAAAAGTGACAATGGTGCAGTATTATACCTGATATCTATCAATGTTATATAATCTTTACAAAAAACCCATGATTATAAAGAATAGGTTTGAAAGTGACAATGGTGCAGTATTATACCTGATATCTATCAATGTTATATCATCTTTACAAAAAACCCATGATTATAAAGAATAGGTTTGAAAGTGAAAATGGTGCAGTATTATACCTGATATCTATCAATGTTATATCATCTTTACAAAAAACCCAGGATTATAAAGAAGATGTTTAAAAGTGAAAATGGTGCAGTATTATACCTGATATCTATCAATGTTATATCATCTTTACAAAAAACCCATGATTATAAAGAATAGGTTTGAAAGTGAAAATGGTGCAGTATTATACCTGATATCTATCAATGTTATATCATCTTTACAAAAAACCCAAGATTATAAAGAATAGGGTTAAAAGTGACAATGGTGCAGAATTATACCTGATATCTATCAATGTTATATCATCTTTACAAAAAACCCATGATTATAAAGAATAGGTTTGAAAGTGAAAATGGTGCAGTATTATACCTGATATCTATGAATGTTATATCATCTTTACAAAAAACCTCGGATTATAAAGAATAGGTTTAAAAGTGAAAATGGTGCAGTATTATACCTGATATCTATCAATGTTATATCATCTTTACAAAAAACCTCGGATTATAAAGAATAGGTTTAAAAGTGAAAATGGTGCAGTATTATACCTGATATCTATCAATGTTATATCATCTTTACAAAAAACCTCGAATTATGAAAAAGAGGTTTAAAAGTGAAAATGGTGCAGTATTATACCTGATATCTATCAATGTTATATCATCTTTACAAAAAACCCAGGATTATAAAGAATAGGGTTAAAAGTGACAATGGTGCAGAATTATACCTGATATCTATCAATGTTATATAATCTTTACAAAAAACCTCGGATTATAAAGAATAGGTTTAAAAGTGAAAATGGTGCAGTATTATACCTGATATCTATCAATGTTATATCATCTTTACAAAAAACCCAGGATTATTTGAATAGGTTTAAAGGTGAAAATGGTGCAGTATTATACCTGATATCTATCACTGTTATATCATCTTTACAAAAAACCTCGGATTATAAAGAATAGGTTTAAAAGTGAAAATGGTGCAGTATTATACCTGATATCTATCAATGTTATATCATCTTTACAAAAAACCCAGGATTATAAAGAATAGGTTTAAAAGTGACAATGGTGCAGTATTATACCTGATATCTATCAATGTTATATCATCTTTACAAAAAACCTCGGATTATAAAGAATAGGTTTAAAAGTGAAAATGGTGCAGTATTATACCTGATATCTATCAATGTTATATCATCTTCACAAAAAACCTCGGATTATAAAGAATAGGTTTAAAAGTGACAATGGTGCAGTATTATACGTGATATCTATCAATGTTATATCATCTTCACAAAAAACCTCGGATTATAAAGAATAGGTTTAAAAGTGAAAATGGTGCAGTATTATACCTGATATCTATCAATGTTATATCATCTTTACAAAAAACCCAGGATTATAAAGAATAGGGTTAAAAGTGACAATGGTGCAGAATTATACCTGATAACTATCAATGTTATATAATCTTTACAAAAAACCTCGGATTATAAAGAATAGGTTTAAAAGTGAAAATGGTGCAGTATTATACCTGATATCTATCAATGTTATATCATCTTTACAAAAAACCTCGGATTATAAAGAATAGGTTTTAAAGTGACAATGGTGCAGTATTATACCTGATATCTATCAATGTTATATCATCTTTACAAAAAACCCAGGATTATTTGAATAGGTTTAAAGGTGAAAATGGTGCAGTATTATACCTGATATCTATCAATGTTATATCATCTTTACAAAAAACCTCGGATTATAAAGAATAGGTTTAAAAGTGAAAATGGTGCAGTATTATACCTGATATCTATCAATGTTATATCATCTTTACAAAAAACCCAGGATTATAAAGAATAGGTTTAAAAGTGACAATGGTGCAGTATTATACCTGATATCTATCAATGTTATATCATCTTTACAAAAAACCTCGGATTATAAAGAATAGGTTTAAAAGTGAAAATGGTGCAGTATTATACCTGATATCTATCAATGTTATATCATCTTTACAAAAAACCTCGGATTATAAAGAATAGGTTTAAAAGTGAAAATGGTGCAGTATTATACCTGTTATCTATCAATGTTATATCATCTTTACAAAAAACCTCGAATTATAAAAAAGAGGTTTAAAAGTGAAAATGGTGCAGTATTATACCTGATATCTATGAATGTTGTATCATCTTTACAAAAAACCCACGATTATAAAGAATAGGTTTAAAAGTGACAATGGTGCAGTATTATACCTGATATCTATCAATGTTATATCATCTTTACAAAAAACCCAGGATTATAAAGAATAGGGTTAAAAGTGACAATGGTGCAGAATTATACCTGATATCTATCAATGTTATATAATCTTTACAAAAAACCTCGGATTATAAAGAATAGGTTTAAAAGTGAAAATGGTGCAGTATTATACCTGATATCTATCAATGTTATATCATCTTTACAAAAACCTCGGATTATAAAGAAGATGTTTAAAAGTAAAAATGGTGCAGTGTTATACCTGATATCTATCAATGTTATATAATCTTCACAAAAAACCCAGGATTATAAAGAATAGGTTTAAAAGTGAAAATGGTGCAGTATTATACCTGATATCTATCAATGTTATATCATCTTTACAAAAAACCTCGGATTATAAAGAATAGGTTTAAAAGTGACAATGGTGCAGTATTATACCTGATATCTATCAATGTTATATCATCTTTACAAAAACCCCAGGATTATTTGAATAGGTTTAAAGGTGAAAATGGTGCAGTATTATACCTGATATCTATCAATGTTATATCATCTTTACAAAAAACCTCGGATTATAAAGAATAGGTTTAAAAGTGAAAATGGTGCAGTATTATACCTGATATCTATCAATGTTATATCATCTTTACAAAAAACCCAGGATTATAAAGAATAGGTTTAAAAGTGACAATGGTGCAGTATTATACCTGATATCTATCAATGTTATATCATCTTTACAAAAAACCTCGGATTATAAAGAATAGGTTTAAAAGTGAAAATGGTGCAGTATTATACCTGATATCTATCAATGTTATATCATCTTCACAAAAAACCTCGGATTATAAAGAATAGGTTTAAAAGTGACAATGGTGCAGTATTATACCTGATATCTATCAATGTTATATCATCTTTACAAAAAACCCAGGATTATAAAGAATAGGGTTAAAAGTGACAATGGTGCAGAATTATACCTGATATCTATCAATGTTATATAATCTTTACAAAAAACCTCGGATTATAAAGAATAGGTTTAAAAGTGAAAATGGTGCAGTATTATACCTGATATCTATCAATGTTATATCATCTTTACAAAAAACCTCGGATTATAAAGAATAGGTTTAAAAGTGACAATGGTGCAGTATTATACCTGATATCTATCAATGTTATATCATCTTTACAAAAAACCCAGGATTATTTGAATAGGTTTAAAGGTGAAAATGGTGCAGTATTATACCTGATACCTATCAATGTTATATCATCTTTACAAAAAACCTCGGATTATAAAGAATAGGTTTAAAAGTGAAAATGGTGCAGTATTATACCTGATATCTATCACTGTTATATAATCTTTACAAAAAACCCAGGATTATAAAGAATAGGTTTAAAAGTGAAAATGGTGCAGTATTATACCTGATATCTATCAATGTTATATCATCTTTACAAAAAACCCATGATTATAAAGAATAGGCTTGAAAGTGAAAATGGTGCAGTATTATACCTGATATCTATCAATGTTATATCATCTTTACAAAAAACCCATGATTATAAAGAATAGGTTTGAAAGTGAAAATGGTGCAGTATTATACCTGATATCTATCAATGTTATATCATCTTTACAAAAAACCCATGATTATAAAGAATAGGCTTGAAAGTGAAAATGGTGCAGTATTATACCTGATATCTATCAATGTTATATCATCTTTACAAAAAACCTCGGATTATAAAGAATAGGTTTAAAAGTGAAAATGGTGCAGTATTATACCTGATATCTATCAATGTTATATCATCTTTACAAAAAACCCAGGATTATAAATAAGATGTTTAAAAGTGACAATGGTGCAGTATTATACCTGATATGTATCAATGTTATATCATCTTTACAAAAAACCCAGGATTATATAGAATAGGTTTAAAAGTGACAATGTTGCAGTATTATACCTGATATCTATCAATGTTATATAATCTTTACAAAAAACCCAGGATTATAAAGAATAGGTTTAAAAGTGACAATGGTGCAGTATTATACCTGATATCTATCAATGTTATGTAATCTTCACAAAAAACCCAGGATTATAAAGAATAGGTTTAAAGGTGAAAATGGTGCAGTATTATACCTGATATCTATCAATGTTATATAATCTTTACAAAAAACCCAGGATTATAAAGAATAGGTTTAAAAGTGACAATGGTGCAGTATTATACCTGATATCTATCAATGTTATATAATCTTTACAAAAAACCCATGATTATAAAGAATAGGTTTGAAAGTGACAATGGTGCAGTATTATACCTGATATCTATCAATGTTATATCATCTTTACAAAAAACCCATGATTATAAAGAATAGGTTTGAAAGTGAAAATGGTGCAGTATTATACCTGATATCTATCAATGTTATATCATCTTTACAAAAAACCCAGGATTATAAAGAAGAGGTTTAAAAGTGAAAATGGTGCAGTATTATACCTGATATCTATCAATGTTATATGATCTTTACAAAAAACCCATGATTATAAAGAATAGGTTTAAAAGTGACAATGGTGCAGTATTATACCTGATATCTATCAATGTTATATCATCTTTACAAAAAACCCAGGATTATAAAGAATAGGTTTAGAAGTGAAAATGATGCAGTATTATACCTGATATCTATCAATGTTATATAAACTTTCCAAAAAACCTCGGATTATAAAGAATAGTTTGAAAAGTGAAAATGGTGCAGTATTATACCTGATATCTATCAATGTTATATAAACTTTCCAAAAAACCTCGGATTATAAAGAATAGTTTGAAAAGTGAAAATGGTGCAGTATTATACCTGATATCTATCAATGTTATATCATCTTTACAAAAAACCCAGGATTATAAAGAATAGGTTTAAAAGTGACAATGGTGCAGTATTATACCTGATATCTATCAATGTTATATCTTCTTTACAAAAAACCTCGGATTATAAAGAAGATGTTTAAAAGTGAAAATGGTGCAGTATTATACCTGATATCTATCAATGTAATATCATCTTTACAAAAAACCCAGGATTATAAAGAATAGGTTTAAAAGTGACAATGGTGCAGTATTATACCTGATATCTATCAATGTTATGTAATCTTCACAAAAAACCCAGGATTATAAAGAATAGTTTTAAAGGTGAAAATGGTGCAGTATTATACCTGATATCTATCAATGTTATATAATCTTTACAAAAAACCCAGGATTATAAAGAATAGGTTTAAAAGTGACAATGGTGCAGTATTATACCTGATATCTATCAATGTTATATAATCTTTACAAAAAACCCATGATTATAAAGAATAGGTTTGAAAGTGACAATGGTGCAGTATTATACCTGATATCTATCAATGTTATATCATCTTTACAAAAAACCCATGATTATAAAGAATAGGTTTGAAAGTGAAAATGGTGCAGTATTATACCTGATATCTATCAATGTTATATCATCTTTACAAAAAACCCAGGATTATAAAGAATAGGGTTAAAAGTGACAATGGTGCAGAATTATACCTGATATCTATCAATGTTATATAATCTTTACAAAAAACCTCGGATTATAAAGAATAGGTTTAAAAGTGAAAATGGTGCAGTATTATACCTGATATCTATCAATGTTATATCATCTTTACAAAAACCTCGGATTATAAAGAAGATGTTTAAAAGTGACAATGGTGCAGTATTATACCTGATATCTATCAATGTTATATCATCTTTACAAAAAACCCAGGATTATAAAGAATAGGTTTAAAAGTGACAATGGTGCAGTTTTATACCTGATATCTATCAATGTTATGTCATCTTTACAAAAAACATCGGATTATAAAGAAGATGTTTAAAAGTGACAATGGTGCAGTATTATACCTGATATCTATCAATGTTATATCATCTTTACAAAAAACCCAGGATTATAAAGAAGATGTTTAAAAGTGACAATGGTGCAGTATTATACCTGATATGTATCAATGTTATATCATCTTTACAAAAAACCCAGGATTATATAGAATAGGTTTAAAAGTGACAATGGTGCAGTATTATACCTGATATCTATCAATGTTATGTAATCTTCACAAAAAACCCAGGATTATAAAGAATAGGTTTAAAAGTGACAATGGTGCAGTATTATACCTGATATCTATCAATGTTATATAATCTTTACAAAAAACCCATGATTATAAAGAATAGGTTTGAAAGTGACAATGGTGCAGTATTATACCTGATATCTATCAATGTTATATCATCTTTACAAAAAACCCATGATTATAAAGAATAGGTTTGAAAGTGAAAATGGTGCAGTATTATACCTGATATCTATCAATGTTATATCATCTTAACAAAAAACCCTGGATTATAAAGAAGAGGTTTAAAAGTGAAAATGGTGCAGTATTATACCTGATATGTATCAATGTTATATCATCTTTACAAAAAACCCAGGATTATATAGAATAGGTTTAAAGGTGAAAATGGTGCAGTATTATACCTGATATCTATCAATGTTATATAATCTTTACAGAAAACCTCGGATTATAAAGAAGATGTTTAAAAGTGAAAATGGTGCAGTATTATACCTGATATCTATCAATGTTATATCATCTTTACAAAAAACCCAGGATTATAAAGAATAGGTTTAGAAGTGAAAATTATGCAGTATTATACCTGATATCTATCAATGTTATATAATCTTTACAGAAAACCTCGGATTATAAAGAAGATGTTTAAAAGTGAAAATGGTGCAGTATTATACCTGATATCTATCGATGTTATATCATCTTTACAAAAAACCCAGGATTATACAGAATAGGTTTAAAAGTGAAAATGGTGCAATAGGTTTAAAAGTGAAAACCCATGATTATTATACCTGATATCTATCAATGTTATATCATCTTTACAAAAAACCCAGGTTTAAAAGAAGATGTTTAAAAGTGACAATGGTGCAGTATTATACCTGATATGTATCAATGTTATATCATCTTTACAAAAAACCTCGGATTTTAAAGAATAGGTTTAAAAGTGAAAATGGTGCAGTGTTATACCTGATATCTATCAATGTTATATCATCTTTACAAAAAACCCAGGATTATTTGAATAGGTTTAAAGGTGAAAATGGTGCAGTATTATACCTGATATCTATCAATGTTATGTCATCTTCACAAAAAACCCATGATTATAAAGAATAGGTTTAAAAGTGAAAATGGTGCAGTATTATACCTGATATCTATCAATGTTATATAATATTTACAAAAAACCCAGGATTATAAAGAATAGGTTTAAAAGTGACAATGGTGCAGTATTATACCTGATATCTATCAATGTTATATAATCTTTACAAAAAACCTCGGATTATAAAGAATAGGTTTAAAAGTGAAAATGGTGCAGTATTATACCTGATATCTATCAATGTTATATCATCTTTACAAAAAACCCATGATTATAAAGAATAGGTTTGAAAGTGAAAATGGTGCAGTATTATACCTGATATCTATCAATGTTATATCATCTTTACAAAAAACCTCGGATTATAAAGAATAGGTTTAAAAGTGAAAATGGTGCAGTATTATACCTGATATCTATCAATGTTATATAATCTTTTCAAAAAACCCAGGATTATAAAGAATAGGTTTAAAAGTGACAATGGTGCAGTATTATACCTGATATCTATCAATGTTATATAATCTTTACAAAAAACCCAGGATTATAAAGAATAGGTTTAAAAGTGACAATGGTGCAGTATTATACCTGATATCTATCAATGTTATATCATCTTTACAAAAAACCTCGGATTATAAAGAATAGGTTTAAAAGTGACAATGGTGCAGTATTATACCTGATATCTATCAATGTTATATCATCTTTACAAAAAACCCAGGATTATTTGAATAGGTTTAAAGGTGAAAATGGTGCAGTATTATACCTGATATCTATCAATGTTATATCATCTTTACAAAAAACCTCGGATTATAAAGAAGAGGTTTAAAAGTGAAAATGGTGCATTATTATACCTGATATCTATGAATGTTATATCATCTTTACAAAAAACCCAGGATTATAAAGAATAGGTTTAAAAGTGACAATGGTGCAGTATTATACCTGATATCTATCAATGTTATATCATCTTTACAAAAAACCCAGGATTATAAAGAATAGGTTTAAAAGTGAAAATGGTGCAGTATTATACCTGATATCTATCAATGTTATATAATCTTTACAAAAAACCCAGGATTATAAAGAATAGGTTTAAAAGTGAAAATGGTGCAGTATTATACCTGATATCAATCAATGTTATATAATCTTTACAAAAAACCCAGGATTATAAAGAATAGGTTTAAAAGTGAAAATGGTGCAGTATTATACCTGATATCTATCAATGTTATATCATCTTTACAAAAAACCCATGATTATAAAGAATAGGTTTAAAAGTGAAAATGGTGCAGTATTATACCTGATATCTATCAATGTTATATCATCTTTACAAAAAACCCAGGATTATAAAGAATAGGTTTAAAAGTGAAAATGGTGCAGTATTATACCTGATATCTATCAATGTTATATCATCTTTACAAAAAACCCATGATTATAAAGAATAGGGTTAAAAGTGACAATGGTGCAGAATTATACCTGATATCTATCAATGTTTTATAATCTTTACAAAAAACCTCGGATTATAAAGAATAGGTTTAAAAGTGAAAATGGTGCAGTATTATACCTGATATCTATCAATGTTATATCATCTTTACAAAAAACCTCGGATTATAAAGAAGATGTTTAAAAGTGACAATGGTGCAGTATTATACCTGATATCTATCAATGTTATATCATCTTTACAAAAAACCCAGGATTATAAAGAATAGGTTTAAAAGTGACAATGGTGCAGTATTATACCTGATATCTATCAATGTTATATCATCTTTACAAAAACCTCGGATTATAAAGAAGAGGTTTAAAAGTGAAAATGGTGCAGTATTATACCTGATATCTATCAATGTTATATCATCTTCACAAAAACCTCGGATTATAAAGAATAGGTTTAAAAGTGACAATGGTGCAGTATTATACCTGATATCTATCAATGTTATATCATCTTTACAAAAAACCAGGATTATAAAGAATAGGTTTAAAAGTGACAATGGTGCAGTATTATACCTGATATCTATCAATGTTATATACACTTTACAAAAAACCTAGGATTATAAAGAATAGGTTAAAAAGTGAAAATGGTGCAGTATTATACCTGATATCTATCAATGTTATATCATCTTTCCAAAAAACCTCGGATGATAAAGAATAGGTTTAAAAGTGAAAATGGTGCAGTATTATACCTGATATCTATCAATGTTATATCATCTTCACAAAAAACCTCAGATTATAAAGAATAGGTTTAAAAGTGACAGTGGTGCAGTATTATAGCTGATATCTATCAATGTTATGTCATCTTTACAAAAAACCTCGGATTATAAAGAATAGGTTTAAAAGTGAAAATGGTGCAGTATTATACCTGACATCTATCAATGTTTTATCATCTTTACAAAAAACCTCGGATTATAAAGAATAGGTTTAAAAGTGAAAATGGTGCAGTATTATACCTGATATCTATCAATGTTATATCATCTTTACAAAAAACCCAGGATTATAAAGAATAGGTTGAAAAGTGACAATGGTGCAGTATTATACCTGATATCTATCAATGTTATATCTTCTTTACAAAAAACCTCGGATTATAAAGAAGATGTTTAAAAGTGAAAATGGTGCAGTATTATACCTGATATCTATCAATGTTATATCTTCTTTACAAAAAACCTCGGATTATAAAGAAGATGTTTAAAAGTGACAATGGTGCAGTATTATACCTGATATCTATCAATGTTATATCATCTTTACAAAAAACCTCGGATTATAAAGAAGATGTTTAAAAGTGAAAATGGTGCAGTATTATACCTGATATCTATCAATGTTGTATCATCTTTCCAAAAAACCTCGGATTATAAAGAAGATGTTTAAAAGTGAAAATGGTGCAGTATTATACCTGATATCTATCAATGTTATATCATCTTTACAAAAAACCTCGGATTATAAAGAAGATGTTTAAAAGTGAAAATGGTGCAGTATTATACCTGATATCTATCAATGTTATATCATCTTTACAAAAAACCCAGGATTATAAAGAATAGGTTTAAAAGTGACAATGGTGCAGTATTATACCTGATATCTATCAATGTTATATCTTCTTTACAAAAAATTTCGGATTATAAAGAAGATGTTTAAAAGTGAAAATGGTGCAGTATTATACCTGATATCTATCAATGTTATATCATCTTTACAAAAAACCTCGGATTATAAAGAAGATGTTTAAAAGTGAAAATGGTGCAGTATTATACCTGATATCTATCAATGTTATATCATCTTTACAAAAAACCCAGGAATATAAAGAATAGGTTTAAAAGTGACAATGGTGCAGTATTATAGCTGATATCTATCAATGTTATATAAACTTTACAAAAAACCTCGGATTATAAACAATAGTTTGAAAAGTGAAAATGGTGCAGTATTATACCTGATATCTATCAATGTTATATCATCTTTACAAAAAACCCAGGATTATAAAGAATAGGTTTAGAAGTGAAAATGATGCAGTATTATAGCTGATATCTATCAATGTTATATAAACTTTACAAAAAACCTCGGATTATAAAGAATAGTTTGAAAAGTGAAAATGGTGCAGTATTATACCTGATATCTATCAATGTTATATCATCTTTACAAAAAACCCAGGATTATAAAGAATAGGTTTAGAAGTGAAAATGATGCAGTATAATACCTGATATCTATCAATGTTATATCTTCTTTACAAAAAACCTCGGATTATAAAGAAGATGTTTAAAAGTGAAAATGGTGCAGTATTATACCTGATATCTATCAGTTATATCATCTTTACAAAAAACCTCGGATTATAAAGAAGATGTTTAAAAGTGAAAATGGTGCAGTATTATACCTGATATCTATCAATGTTATATCATCTTTACAAAAAACCCAGGATTATAAAGAATAGGTTTAAAAGTGACAATCGTGCAGTATTATAGCTGATATCTATCAATGTTATATAAACTTTACAAAAAACCTCGGATTATAAAGAATAGTTTGAAAAGTGAAAATGGTGCAGTATTATACCTGATATCTATCAATGTTATATCATCTTTACAAAAAACCCAGGATTATAAAGAAGAGGTTTAAAAGTGACAATGGTGCAGTATTATACCTGATATGTATCAATGTTATATCATCTTTACAAAAAACCCTCGGATTATAAAGAATAGGTTTAGAAGTGAAAATGGTGCAGTTTTATACCTGATATCTATCAATGTTATATCATCTTTACAAAAAACCCAGGATTATAAAGAATAGGTTTAGAAGTGAAAATGATGCAGTATTATACCTGATATCTATCAATGTTATATAATCTTTACAGAAAACCTCGGATTATAAAGAAGATGTTTAAAAGTGACAATGGTGCAGTATTATACCTGATATCTATCAATGTTATATCATCTTTACAAAAAACCCAGGATTATAAAGAATAGGTTTAGAAGTGAAAATGATGCAGTATTATACCTG
This sequence comes from Myxine glutinosa, assembly GCF_964187855.1. Taxonomy (NCBI): domain Eukaryota; kingdom Metazoa; phylum Chordata; class Myxini; order Myxiniformes; family Myxinidae; genus Myxine; species Myxine glutinosa. The sequence continues at coordinate 94,262 of NW_027616491.1, read as the reverse complement.
ATATCTATCAATGTTATATAATCTTTACAGAAAACCTCGGATTATAAAGAAGATGTTTAAAAGTGAAAATGGTGCAGTATTATACCTGATATCTATCAATGTTATATCATCTTTACAAAAAACCCAGGATTATAAAGAATAGGTTTAGAAGTGAAAATGATGCAGTATTATACCTGATATCTATCAATGTTATATAAACTTTCCAAAAAACCTCGGATTATAAAGAATAGTTTGAAAAGTGAAAATGGTGCAGTATTATACCTGATATCTATCAATGTTATATCATCTTTACAAAAAACCCAGGATTATAAAGAATAGGTTTAAAAGTGACAATGGTGCAGTGTTATACCTGATATCTATCAATGTTATATCTTCTTTACAAAAAACCTCGGATTATAAAGAAGATGTTTAAAAGTGAAAATGGTGCAGTATTATACCTGATATCTATCAATGTTATATCATCTTTACAAAAAACCCAGGATTATAAAGAATAGGTTTAAAAGTGACAATGGTGCAGTATTATACCTGATATCTATCAATGTTATGTAATCTTCACAAAAAAACCCAGGATTATAAAGAATAGTTTTAAAGGTGAAAATGGTGCAGTATTATACCTGATATCTATCAATGTTATATAATCTTTACAAAAAACCCAGGATTATAAAGAATAGGTTTAAAAGTGACAATGGTGCAGTATTATACCTGATATCTATCAATGTTATATAATCTTTACAAAAAACCCATGATTATAAAGAATAGGTTTGAAAGTGACAATGGTGCAGTATTATACCTGATATCTATCAATGTTATATCATCTTTACAAAAAACCCATGATTATAAAGAATAGGTTTGAAAGTGAAAATGGTGCAGTATTATACCTGATATCTATCAATGTTATATCATCTTTACAAAAAACCCAGGATTATAAAGAATAGGGTTAAAAGTGACAATGGTGCAGAATTATACCTGATATCTATCAATGTTATATAATCTTTACAAAAAACCTCGGATTATAAAGAATAGGTTTAAAAGTGAAAATGGTGCAGTATTATACCTGATATCTATCAATGTTATATCATCTTTACAAAAACCTCGGATTATAAAGAAGATGTTTAAAAGTGACAATGGTGCAGTATTATACCTGATATCTATCAATGTTATATCATCTTTACAAAAAACCCAGGATTATAAAGAATAGGTTTAAAAGTGACAATGGTGCAGTTTTATACCTGATATCTATCAATGTTATGTCATCTTTACAAAAAACATCGGATTATAAAGAAGATGTTTAAAAGTGACAATGGTGCAGTATTATACCTGATATCTATCAATGTTATATCATCTTTACAAAAAACCCAGGATTATAAAGAAGATGTTTAAAAGTGACAATGGTGCAGTATTATACCTGATATGTATCAATGTTATATCATCTTTACAAAAAACCCAGGATTATATAGAATAGGTTTAAAAGTGACAATGGTGCAGTATTATACCTGATATCTATCAATGTTATGTAATCTTCACAAAAAACCCAGGATTATAAAGAATAGGTTTAAAAGTGACAATGGTGCAGTATTATACCTGATATCTATCAATGTTATATCATCTTTACAAAAAACCCATGATTATAAAGAATAGGTTTAAAAGTGACAATGGTGCAGTATTATACCTGATATCTATCAATGTTATATCATCTTTACAAAAAACCCATGATTATAAAGAATAGGTTTGAAAGTGAAAATGGTGCAGTATTATACCTGATATCTATCAATGTTATATCATCTTTACAAAAAACCCAGGATTATAAAGAAGAGGTTTAAAAGTGAAAATGGTGCAGTATTATACCTGATATGTATCAATGTTATATCATCTTTACAAAAAACCCAGGATTATATAGAATAGGTTTAAAGGTGAAAATGGTGCAGTATTATACCTGATATCTATCAATGTTATATAATCTTTACAGAAAACCTCGGATTATAAAGAAGATGTTTAAAAGTGAAAATGGTGCAGTATTATACCTGATATCTATCAATGTTATATCATCTTTACAAAAAACCCAGGATTATAAAGAATAGGTTTAGAAGTGAAAATTATGCAGTATTATACCTGATATCTATCAATGTTATATAATCTTTACAGAAAACCTCGGATTATAAAGAAGATGTTTAAAAGTGAAAATGGTGCAGTATTATACCTGATATCTATCGATGTTATATCATCTTTACAAAAAAACCCAGGATTATACAGAATAGGTTTAAAAGTGAAAATGGTGCAATAGGTTTAAAAGTGAAAACCCATGATTATTATACCTGATATCTATCAATGTTATATCATCTTTACAAAAAACCCAGGTTTAAAAGAAGATGTTTAAAAGTGACAATGGTGCAGTATTATACCTGATATGTATCAATGTTATATCATCTTTACAAAAAACCTCGGATTTTAAAGAATAGGTTTAAAAGTGAAAATGGTGCAGTGTTATACCTGATATCTATCAATGTTATATCATCTTTACAAAAAACCCAGGATTATTTGAATAGGTTTAAAGGTGAAAATGGTGCAGTATTATACCTGATATCTATCAATGTTATATCATCTTCACAAAAAACCCATGATTATAAAGAATAGGTTTAAAAGTGAAAATGGTGCAGTATTATACCTGATATCTATCAATGTTATATAATATTTACAAAAAACCCAGGATTATAAAGAATAGGTTTAAAAGTGACAATGGTGCAGTATTATACCTGATATCTATCAATGTTATATAATCTTTACAAAAAACCTCGGATTATAAAGAATAGGTTTAAAAGTGAAAATGGTGCAGTATTATACCTGATATCTATCAATGTTATATCATCTTTACAAAAAACCCATGATTATAAAGAATAGGTTTGAAAGTGAAAATGGTGCAGTATTATACCTGATATCTATCAATGTTATATCATCTTTACAAAAAACCTCGGATTATAAAGAATAGGTTTAAAAGTGAAAATGGTGCAGTATTATACCTGATATCTATCAATGTTATATAATCTTTTCAAAAAACCCAGGATTATAAAGAATAGGTTTAAAAGTGACAATGGTGCAGTATTATACCTGATATCTATCAATGTTATATAATCTTTACAAAAAACCCAGGATTATAAAGAATAGGTTTAAAAGTGACAATGGTGCAGTATTATACCTGATATCTATCAATGTTATATCATCTTTACAAAAAACCTCGGATTATAAAGAATAGGTTTAAAAGTGACAATGGTGCAGTATTATACCTGATATCTATCAATGTTATATCATCTTTACAAAAAACCCAGGATTATTTGAATAGGTTTAAAGGTGAAAATGGTGCAGTATTATACCTGATATCTATCAATGTTATATCATCTTTACAAAAAACCTCGGATTATAAAGAAGAGGTTTAAAAGTGAAAATGGTGCAGTATTATACCTGATATCTATGAATGTTATATCATCTTTACAAAAAACCCAGGATTATAAAGAATAGGTTTAAAAGTGACAATGGTGCAGTATTATACCTGATATCTATCAATGTTATATCATCTTTACAAAAAACCCAGGATTATAAAGAATAGGTTTAAAAGTGAAAATGGTGCAGTATTATACCTGATATCTATCAATGTTATATAATCTTTACAAAAAACCCAGGATTATAAAGAATAGGTTTAAAAGTGAAAATGGTGCAGTATTATACCTGATATCAATCAATGTTATATAATCTTTACAAAAAACCCAGGATTATAAAGAATAGGTTTAAAAGTGAAAATGGTGCAGTATTATACCTGATATCTATCAATGTTATATCATCTTTACAAAAAACCCATGATTATAAAGAATAGGTTTAAAAGTGAAAATGGTGCAGTATTATACCTGATATCTATCAATGTTATATCATCTTTACAAAAAACCCAGGATTATAAAGAATATGTTTAAAAGTGAAAATGGTGCAGTATTATACCTGATATCTATCAATGTTATATCATCTTTACAAAAAACCCATGATTATAAAGAATAGGGTTAAAAGTGACAATGGTGCAGAATTATACCTGATATCTATCAATGTTTTATAATCTTTACAAAAAACCTCGGATTATAAAGAATAGGTTTAAAAGTGAAAATGGTGCAGTATTATACCTGATATCTATCAATGTTATATCATCTTTACAAAAAACCTCGGATTATAAAGAAGATGTTTAAAAGTGACAATGGTGCAGTATTATACCTGATATCTATCAATGTTATATCATCTTTACAAAAAACCCAGGATTATAAAGAATAGGTTTAAAAGTGACAATGGTGCAGTATTATACCTGATATCTATCAATGTTATATCATCTTTACAAAAAACCTCGGATTATAAAGAAGATGTTTAAAAGTGACAATGGTGCAGTATTATACCTGATATCTATCAATGTTATATCATCTTTACAAAAAACCCAGGATTATAAAGAATAGGTTTAAAAGTGACAATGGTGCAGTATTATACCTGATATCTATCAATGTTATATCATCTTTACAAAAAACCTCGGATTATAAAGAAGAGGTTTAAAAGTGAAAATGGTGCAGTATTATACCTGATATCTATCAATGTTATATCATCTTCACAAAAACCTCGGATTATAAAGAATAGGTTTAAAAGTGACAATGGTGCAGTATTATACCTGATATCTATCAATGTTATATCATCTTTACAAAAAACCAGGATTATAAAGAATAGGTTTAAAAGTGACAATGGTGCAGTATTATACCTGATATCTATCAATGTTATATACACTTTACAAAAAACCTAGGATTATAAAGAATAGGTTAAAAAGTGAAAATGGTGCAGTATTATACCTGATATCTATCAATGTTATATCATCTTTCCAAAAAACCTCGGATGATAAAGAATAGGTTTAAAAGTGAAAATGGTGCAGTATTATACCTGATATCTATCAATGTTATATCATCTTCACAAAAAACCTCAGATTATAAAGAATAGGTTTAAAAGTGACAGTGGTGCAGTATTATAGCTGATATCTATCAATGTTATGTCATCTTTACAAAAAACCTCGGATTATAAAGAATAGGTTTAAAAGTGAAAATGGTGCAGTATTATACCTGACATCTATCAATGTTTTATCATCTTTACAAAAAACCTCGGATTATAAAGAATAGGTTTAAAAGTGAAAATGGTGCAGTATTATACCTGATATCTATCAATGTTATATCATCTTTACAAAAAACCCAGGATTATAAAGAATAGGTTGAAAAGTGACAATGGTGCAGTATTATACCTGATATCTATCAATGTTATATCTTCTTTACAAAAAACCCAGGATTATAAAGAATAGGTTTAAAAGTGACAATGGTGCAGTATTATACCTGATATCTATCAATGTTATATAATCTTTACAAAAAACCTCGGATTATAAAGAATAGGTTTAAAAGTGAAAATGGTGCAGTATTATACCTGATATCTATCAATGTTATATCATCTTTACAAAAAACCCATGATTATAAAGAATAGGTTTGAAAGTGAAAATGGTGCAGTATTATACCTGATATCTATCAATGTTATATCATCTTTACAAAAAACCTCGGATTATAAAGAATAGGTTTAAAAGTGAAAATGGTGCAGTATTATACCTGATATCTATCAATGTTATATAATCTTTTCAAAAAAACCCAGGATTATAAAGAATAGGTTTAAAAGTGACAATGGTGCAGTATTATACCTGATATCTATCAATGTTATATAATCTTTACAAAAAACCCAGGATTATAAAGAATAGGTTTAAAAGTGACAATGGTGCAGTATTATACCTGATATCTATCAATGTTATATCATCTTTACAAAAAACCTCGGATTATAAAGAATAGGTTTAAAAGTGACAATGGTGCAGTATTATACCTGATATCTATCAATGTTATATCATCTTTACAAAAAACCCAGGATTATTTGAATAGGTTTAAAGGTGAAAATGGTGCAGTATTATACCTGATATCTATCAATGTTATATCATCTTTACAAAAAACCTCGGATTATAAAGAAGAGGTTTAAAAGTGAAAATGGTGCAGTATTATACCTGATATCTATGAATGTTATATCATCTTTACAAAAAACCCAGGATTATAAAGAATAGGTTTAAAAGTGACAATGGTGCAGTATTATACCTGATATCTATCAATGTTATATCATCTTTACAAAAAACCCAGGATTATAAAGAATAGGTTTAAAAGTGAAAATGGTGCAGTATTATACCTGATATCTATCAATGTTATATAATCTTTACAAAAAACCCAGGATTATAAAGAATGGGTTTAAAAGTGAAAATGGTGCAGTATTATACCTGATATCAATCAATGTTATATAATCTTTACAAAAAACCCAGGATTATAAAGAATAGGTTTAAAAGTGAAAATGGTGCAGTATTATACCTGATATCTATCAATGTTATATCATCTTTACAAAAAACCCATGATTATAAAGAATAGGTTTAAAAGTGAAAATGGTGCAGTATTATACCTGATATCTATCAATGTTATATCATCTTTACAAAAAACCCAGGATTATAAAGAATATGTTTAAAAGTGAAAATGGTGCAGTATTATACCTGATATCTATCAATGTTATATCATCTTTACAAAAAACCCATGATTATAAAGAATAGGGTTAAAAGTGACAATGGTGCAGAATTATACCTGATATCTATCAATGTTTTATAATCTTTACAAAAAACCTCGGATTATAAAGAATAGGTTTAAAAGTGAAAATGGTGCAGTATTATACCTGATATCTATCAATGTTATATCATCTTTACAAAAAACCTCGGATTATAAAGAAGATGTTTAAAAGTGACAATGGTGCAGTATTATACCTGATATCTATCAATGTTATATCATCTTTACAAAAAACCCAGGATTATAAAGAATAGGTTTAAAAGTGACAATGGTGCAGTATTATACCTGATATCTATCAATGTTATATCATCTTTACAAAAAACCTCGGATTATAAAGAAGATGTTTAAAAGTGACAATGGTGCAGTATTATACCTGATATCTATCAATGTTATATCATCTTTACAAAAAACCCAGGATTATAAAGAATAGGTTTAAAAGTGACAATGGTGCAGTATTATACCTGATATCTATCAATGTTATATCATCTTTACAAAAAACCTCGGATTATAAAGAAGAGGTTTAAAAGTGAAAATGGTGCAGTATTATACCTGATATCTATCAATGTTATATCATCTTCACAAAAACCTCGGATTATAAAGAATAGGTTTAAAAGTGACAATGGTGCAGTATTATACCTGATATCTATCAATGTTATATACACTTTACAAAAAACCTAGGATTATAAAGAATAGGTTAAAAAGTGAAAATGGTGCAGTATTATACCTGATATCTATCAATGTTATATCATCTTTCCAAAAAACCTCGGATGATAAAGAATAGGTTTAAAAGTGAAAATGGTGCAGTATTATACCTGATATCTATCAATGTTATATCATCTTCACAAAAAACCTCAGATTATAAAGAATAGGTTTAAAAGTGACAGTGGTGCAGTATTATAGCTGATATCTATCAATGTTATGTCATCTTTACAAAAAACCTCGGATTATAAAGAATAGGTTTAAAAGTGAAAATGGTGCAGTATTATACCTGACATCTATCAATGTTTTATCATCTTTACAAAAAACCTCGGATTATAAAGAATAGGTTTAAAAGTGAAAATGGTGCAGTATTATACCTGATATCTATCAATGTTATATCATCTTTACAAAAAACCCAGGATTATAAAGAATAGGTTGAAAAGTGACAATGGTGCAGTATTATACCTGATATCTATCAATGTTATATCTTCTTTACAAAAAACCTCGGATTATAAAGAAGATGTTTAAAAGTGAAAATGGTGCAGTATTATACCTGATATCTATCAATGTTATATCTTCTTTACAAAAAACCTCGGATTATAAAGAAGATGTTTAAAAGTGACAATGGTGCAGTATTATACCTGATATCTATCAATGTTATATCATCTTTACAAAAAACCTCGGATTATAAAGAAGATGTTTAAAAGTGAAAATGGTGCAGTATTATACCTGATATCTATCAATGTTGTATCATCTTTCCAAAAAACCTTGGATTATAAAGAAGATGTTTAAAAGTGAAAATGGTGCAGTATTATACCTGATATCTATCAATGTTATATCATCTTTACAAAAAACCCAGGATTATAAAGAATAGGTTTAAAAGTGACAATGGTGCAGTATTATACCTGATATCTATCAATGTTATATCTTCTTTACAAAAAAATTCGGATTATAAAGAAGATGTTTAAAAGTGAAAATGGTGCAGTATTATACCTGATATCTATCAATGTTATATCATCTTTACAAAAAACCTCGGATTATAAAGAAGATGTTTAAAAGTGAAAATGGTGCAGTATTATACCTGATATCTATCAATGTTATATCATCTTTACAAAAAACCCAGGAATATAAAGAATAGGTTTAAAAGTGACAATGGTGCAGTATTATAGCTGATATCTATCAATGTTATATAAACTTTACAAAAAACCTCGGATTATAAACAATAGTTTGAAAAGTGAAAATGGTGCAGTATTATACCTGATATCTATCAATGTTATATCATCTTTACAAAAAACCCAGGATTATAAAGAATAGGTTTAGAAGTGAAAATGATGCAGTATTATAGCTGATATCTATCAATGTTATATAAACTTTACAAAAAACCTCGGATTATAAAGAATAGTTTGAAAAGTGAAAATGGTGCAGTATTATACCTGATATCTATCAATGTTATATCATCTTTACAAAAAACCCAGGATTATAAAGAATAGGTTTAGAAGTGAAAATGATGCAGTATAATACCTGATATCTATCAATGTTATATCTTCTTTACAAAAAACCTCGGATTATAAAGAAGATGTTTAAAAGTGAAAATGGTGCAGTATTATACCTGATATCTATCAATGTTATATCATCTTTACAAAAAACCTCGGATTATAAAGAAGATGTTTAAAAGTGAAAATGGTGCAGTATTATACCTGATATCTATCAATGTTATATCATCTTTACAAAAAACCCAGGATTATAAAGAATAGGTTTAAAAGTGACAATGGTGCAGTATTATAGCTGATATCTATCAATGTTATATAAACTTTACAAAAAACCTCGGATTATAAAGAATAGTTTGAAAAGTGAAAATGGTGCAGTATTATATCTGATATCTATCAATGTTATATCATCTTTACAAAAAACCCAGGATTATAAAGAAGAGGTTTAAAAGTGACAATGGTGCAGTATTATACCTGATATGTATCAATGTTATATCATCTTTACAAAAAACCTCGGATTATAAAGAATAGGTTTAGAAGTGAAAATGGTGCAGTTTTATACCTGATATCTATCAATGTTATATCATCTTTACAAAAAACCCAGGATTATAAAGAATAGGTTTAGAAGTGAAAATGATGCAGTATTATACCTGATATCTATCAATGTTATATAATCTTTACAGAAAACCTCGGATTATAAAGAAGATGTTTAAAAGTGACAATGGTGCAGTATTATACCTGATATCTATCAATGTTATATCATCTTTACAAAAAACCCAGGATTATAAAGAATAGGTTTAGAAGTGAAAATGATGCAGTATTATACCTGATATCTATCAATGTTATATAATCTTTACAGAAAACCTCGGATTATAAAGAAGATGTTTAAAAGTGAAAATGGTGCAGTATTATACCTGATATCTATCAATGTTATATCATCTCTACAAAAAACCCAGGATTATAAAGAATAGGTTTAAAAGTGAAAATGGTGCAATAGGTTTAAAAGTGAAAACCCATGATTATTATACCTGATATCTATCAATGTTATATCTTCTTTACAAAAAACCCAGGTTTATAAAGAAGATGTTTAAAAGTGAAAATGGTGCAGTATTATACCTGATATCTATCAATGTTATATCATCTTTCCAAAAAACCTCGGATTATAAAGAATAGGTTTAAAAGTGAAAATGGTGCAGTATTATACCTGATATCTATCAATGTTATATCATCTTCACAAAAAACCTCGGATTATAAAGAATAGGTTTAAAAGTGAAAATGGTGCAGTATTATACCTGATATCTATCAATGTTATATCATCTTCACAAAAAACCTCAGATTATAAAGAATAGGTTTAAAAGTGACAGTGGTGCAGTATTATAGCTGATATCTATCAATGTTATATCATCTTTACAAAAAACCTCGGATTATAAAGAATAGGTTTAAAAGTGAAAATGGTGCAGTATTATACCTGACATCTATCAATGTTTTATCATCTTTACAAAAAACCTCGGATTATAAAGAATAGGTTGAAAAGTGAAAATGGTGCAGTATTATACCTGATATCTATCAATGTTATATCTTCTTTACAAAAAACCTCGGATTATAAAGAAGATGTTTAAAAGTGACAATGGTGCAGTATTATACCTGATATCTATCAACGTTATATCATCTTTACAAAAAACCTCGGATTATAAAGAAGATGTTTAAAAGTGAAAATGGTGCAGTATTATACCTGATATCTATCAATGTTATATCATCTTTCCAAAAAACCTCGGATTATAAAGAAGATGTTTAAAAGTGAAAATGGTGCAGTATTATACCTGATATCTATCAATGTTATATCATCTTTACAAAAAACCTCGGATTATAAAGAATAGGTTTAAAAGTGAAAATGGTGCAGTATTATACCTGATATCTATCAATGTTATATCATCTTTACAAAAAACCCAGGATTATAAAGAATAGGTTTAAAAGTGACAATGGTGCAGTATTATACCTGATATCTATCAATGTTATATCTTCTTTACAAAAAATTTCGGATTATAAAGAAGATGTTTAAAAGTGAAAATGGTGCAGTATTATACCTGATATCTATCAATGTTATATCATCTTTACAAAAAACCTCGGATTATAAAGAAGATGTTTAAAAGTGAAAATGGTGCAGTATTATACCTGATATCTATCAATGTTATATCATCTTTACAAAAAAACCAGGAATATAAAGAATAGGTTTAAAAGTGACAATGGTGCAGTATTATAGCTGATATCTATCAATGTTATATAAACTTTACAAAAAACCTCAGATTATAAACAATAGTTTGAAAAGTGAAAATGGTGCAGTATTATACCTGATATCTATCAATGTTATATCATCTTTACAAAAAACCCAGGATTATAAAGAATAGGTTTAGAAGTGAAAATGATGCAGTATTATAGCTGATATCTATCAATGTTATATAAACTTTACAAAAAACCTCGGATTATAAAGAATAGTTTGAAAAGTGAAAATGGTGCAGTATTATACCTGATATCTATCAATGTTATATCATCTTTACAAAAAACCCAGGATTATAAAGAATAGGTTTAGAAGTGAAAATGATGCAGTATAATACCTGATATCTATCAATGTTATATCTTCTTTACAAAAAACCTCGGATTATAAAGAAGATGTTTAAAAGTGAAAATGGTGCAGTATTATACCTGATATCTATCAATGTTATATCATCTTTACAAAAAACCTCGGATTATAAAGAAGATGTTTAAAAGTGAAAATGGTGCAGTATTATACCTGATATCTATCAATGTTATATCATCTTTACAAAAAACCCAGGATTATAAAGAATAGGTTTAAAAGTGACAATGGTGCAGTATTATAGCTGATATCTATCAATGTTATATAAACTTTACAAAAAACATCGGATTATAAAGAATAGTTTGAAAAGTGAAAATGGTGCAGTATTATACCTGATATCTATCAATGTTATATCATCTTTACAAAAAACCCAGGATTATAAAGAAGAGGTTTAAAAGTGACAATGGTGCAGTATTATACCTGATACGTATCAATGTTATATCATCTTTACAAAAAACCTCGGATTATAAAGAATAGGTTTAGAAGTGAAAATGGTGCAGTTTTATACCTGATATCTATCAATGTTATATCATCTTTACAAAAAACCCAGGATTACAAAGAATAGGTTTAGAAGTGAAAATGATGCAGTATTATACCTGATATCTATCAATGTTATATAATCTTTACAGAAAACCTCGGATTATAAAGAAGATGTTTAAAAGTGACAATGGTGCAGTATTATACCTGATATCTATCAATGTTATATCATCTTTACAAAAAACCTAGGATTATAAAGAATAGGTTAAAAAGTGAAAATGGTGCAGTATTATACCTGATATCTATCAATGTTATATCATCTTTCCAAAAAACCTCGGATGATAAAGAATAGGTTTAAAAGTGAAAATGGTGCAGTATTATACCTGATATCTATCAATGTTATATCATCTTCACAAAAAACCTCAGATTATAAAGAATAGGTTTAAAAGTGACAGTGGTGCAGTATTATAGCTGATATCTATCAATGTTATGTCATCTTTACAAAAAACCTCGGATTATAAAGAATAGGTTTAAAAGTGAAAATGGTGCAGTATTATACCTGACATCTATCAATGTTTTATCATCTTTACAAAAAACCTCGGATTATAAAGAATAGGTTTAAAAGTGAAAATGGTGCAGTATTATACCTGATATCTATCAATGTTATATCATCTTTACAAAAAACCCAGGATTATAAAGAATAGGTTGAAAAGTGACAATGGTGCAGTATTATACCTGATATCTATCAATGTTATATCTTCTTTACAAAAAACCTCGGATTATAAAGAAGATGTTTAAAAGTGAAAATGGTGCAGTATTATACCTGATATCTATCAATGTTATATCTTCTTTCCAAAAAACCTCGGATTATAAAGAAGATGTTTAAAAGTGACAATGGTGCAGTATTATACCTGATATCTATCAATGTTATATCATCTTTACAAAAAACCTCGGATTATAAAGAAGATGTTTAAAAGTGAAAATGGTGCAGTATTATACCTGATATCTATCAATGTTGTATCATCTTTCCAAAAAACCTTGGATTATAAAGAAGATGTTTAAAAGTGAAAATGGTGCAGTATTATACCTGATATCTATCAATGTTATATCATCTTTACAAAAAACCTCGGATTATAAAGAAGATGTTTAAAAGTGAAAATGGTGCAGTATTATACCTGATATCTATCAATGTTATATCATCTTTACAAAAAACCCAGGATTATAAAGAATAGGTTTAAAAGTGACAATGGTGCAGTATTATACCTGATATCTATCAATGTTATATCTTCTTTACAAAAAAATTCGGATTATAAAGAAGATGTTTAAAAGTGAAAATGGTGCAGTATTATACCTGATATCTATCAATGTTATATCATCTTTACAAAAAACCTCGGATTATAAAGAAGATGTTTAAAAGTGAAAATGGTGCAGTATTATACCTGATATCTATCAATGTTATATCATCTTTACAAAAAACCCAGGAATATAAAGAATAGGTTTAAAAGTGACAATGGTGCAGTATTATAGCTGATATCTATCAATGTTATATAAACTTTACAAAAAACCTCGGATTATAAAGAATAGTTTGAAAAGTGAAAATGGTGCAGTATTATACCTGATATCTATCAATGTTATATCATCTTTACAAAAAACCCAGGATTATAAAGAATAGGTTTAGAAGTGAAAATGATGCAGTATAATACCTGATATCTATCAATGTTATATCTTCTTTACAAAAAACCTCGGATTATAAAGAAGATGTTTAAAAGTGAAAATGGTGCAGTATTATACCTGATATCTATCAATGTTATATCATCTTTACAAAAAACCTCGGATTATAAAGAAGATGTTTAAAAGTGAAAATGGTGCAGTATTATACCTGATATCTATCAATGTTATATCATCTTTACAAAAAACCCAGGATTATAAAGAATAGGTTTAAAAGTGACAATGGTGCAGTATTATAGCTGATATCTATCAATGTTATATAAACTTTACAAAAAACCTCGGATTATAAAGAATAGTTTGAAAAGTGAAAATGGTGCAGTATTATATCTGATATCTATCAATGTTATATCATCTTTACAAAAAACCCAGGATTATAAAGAAGAGGTTTAAAAGTGACAATGGTGCAGTATTATACCTGATATGTATCAATGTTATATCATCTTTACAAAAAACCTCGGATTATAAAGAATAGGTTTAGAAGTGAAAATGGTGCAGTTTTATACCTGATATCTATCAATGTTATATCATCTTTACAAAAAACCCAGGATTATAAAGAATAGGTTTAGAAGTGAAAATGATGCAGTATTATACCTGATATCTATCAATGTTATATAATCTTTACAGAAAACCTCGGATTATAAAGAAGATGTTTAAAAGTGACAATGGTGCAGTATTATACCTGATATCTATCAATGTTATATCATCTTTACAAAAAACCCAGGATTATAAAGAATAGGTTTAGAAGTGAAAATGATGCAGTATTATACCTGATATCTATCAATGTTATATAATCTTTACAGAAAACCTCGGATTATAAAGAAGATGTTTAAAAGTGAAAATGGTGCAGTATTATACCTGATATCTATCAATGTTATATCATCTTTACAAAAAACCCAGGATTATAAAGAATAGGTTTAAAAGTGAAAATGGTGCAATAGGTTTAAAAGTGAAAACCCATGATTATTATACCTGATATCTATCAATGTTATATCTTCTTTACAAAAAACCCAGGTTTATAAAGAAGATGTTTAAAAGTGAAAATGGTGCAGTATTATACCTGATATCTATCAATGTTATATCATCTTTCCAAAAAACCTCGGATTATAAAGAATAGGTTTAAAAGTGAAAATGGTGCAGTATTATACCTGATATCTATCAATGTTATATCATCTTCACAAAAAACCTCGGATTATAAAGAATAGGTTTAAAAGTGAAAATGGTGCAGTATTATACCTGATATCTATCAATGTTATATCATCTTCACAAAAAACCTCAGATTATAAAGAATAGGTTTAAAAGTGACAGTGGTGCAGTATTATAGCTGATATCTATCAATGTTATATCATCTTTACAAAAAACCTCGGATTATAAAGAATAGGTTTAAAAGTGAAAATGGTGCAGTATTATACCTGACATCTATCAATGTTTTATCATCTTTACAAAAAACCTCGGATTATAAAGAATAGGTTGAAAAGTGAAAATGGTGCAGTATTATACCTGATATCTATCAATGTTATATCTTCTTTACAAAAAACCTCGGATTATAAAGAAGATGTTTAAAAGTGACAATGGTGCAGTATTATACCTGATATCTATCAACGTTATATCATCTTTACAAAAAACCTCGGATTATAAAGAAGATGTTTAAAAGTGAAAATGGTGCAGTATTATACCTGATATCTATCAATGTTATATCATCTTTCCAAAAAACCTCGGATTATAAAGAAGATGTTTAAAAGTGAAAATGGTGCAGTATTATACCTGATATCTATCAATGTTATATCATCTTTACAAAAAACCTCGGATTATAAAGAATAGGTTTAAAAGTGAAAATGGTGCAGTATTATACCTGATATCTATCAATGTTATATCATCTTTACAAAAAACCCAGGATTATAAAGAATAGGTTTAAAAGTGACAATGGTGCAGTATTATACCTGATATCTATCAATGTTATATCTTCTTTACAAAAAATTTCGGATTATAAAGAAGATGTTTAAAAGTGAAAATGGTGCAGTATTATACCTGATATCTATCAATGTTATATCATCTTTACAAAAAACCTCGGATTATAAAGAAGATGTTTAAAAGTGAAAATGGTGCAGTATTATACCTGATATCTATCAATGTTATATCATCTTTACAAAAAAACCAGGAATATAAAGAATAGGTTTAAAAGTGACAATGGTGCAGTATTATAGCTGATATCTATCAATGTTATATAAACTTTACAAAAAACCTCGGATTATAAACAATAGTTTGAAAAGTGAAAATGGTGCAGTATTATACCTGATATCTATCAATGTTATATCATCTTTACAAAAAACCCAGGATTATAAAGAATAGGTTTAGAAGTGAAAATGATGCAGTATTATAGCTGATATCTATCAATGTTATATAAACTTTACAAAAAACCTCGGATTATAAAGAATAGTTTGAAAAGTGAAAATGGTGCAGTATTATACCTGATATCTATCAATGTTATATCATCTTTACAAAAAACCCAGGATTATAAAGAATAGGTTTAGAAGTGAAAATGATGCAGTATAATACCTGATATCTATCAATGTTATATCTTCTTTACAAAAAACCTCGGATTATAAAGAAGATGTTTAAAAGTGAAAATGGTGCAGTATTATACCTGATATCTATCAATGTTATATCATCTTTACAAAAAACCTCGGATTATAAAGAAGATGTTTAAAAGTGAAAATGGTGCAGTATTATACCTGATATCTATCAATGTTATATCATCTTTACAAAAAACCCAGGATTATAAAGAATAGGTTTAAAAGTGACAATGGTGCAGTATTATAGCTGATATCTATCAATGTTATATAAACTTTACAAAAAACATCGGATTATAAAGAATAGTTTGAAAAGTGAAAATGGTGCAGTATTATACCTGATATCTATCAATGTTATATCATCTTTACAAAAAACCCAGGATTATAAAGAAGAGGTTTAAAAGTGACAATGGTGCAGTATTATACCTGATACGTATCAATGTTATATCATCTTTACAAAAAACCTCGGATTATAAAGAATAGGTTTAGAAGTGAAAATGGTGCAGTTTTATACCTGATATCTATCAATGTTATATCATCTTTACAAAAAACCCAGGATTACAAAGAATAGGTTTAGAAGTGAAAATGATGCAGTATTATACCTGATATCTATCAATGTTATATAATCTTTACAGAAAACCTCGGATTATAAAGAAGATGTTTAAAAGTGACAATGGTGCAGTATTATACCTGATATCTATCAATGTTATATCATCTTTACAAAAAACCCAGGATTATAAAGAATAGGTTTAGAAGTGAAAATGATGCAGTATTATACCTGATATCTATCAATGTTATATAATCTTTACAGAAAACCTCGGATTATAAAGAAGATGTTTAAAAGTGAAAATGGTGCAGTATTATACCTGATATCTATCAATGTTATATCATCTTTACAAAAAACCCAGGATTATAAAGAATAGGTTTAAAAGTGAAAATGGTGCAATAGGTTTAAAAGTGAAAACCCATGATTATTATACCTGATATCTATCAATGTTATATCTTCTTTACAAAAACCCAGGTTTATAAAGAAGATGTTTAAAAGTGACAATGGTGCAGTATTATACCTGATATGTATCAATGTTATATCATCTTTACAAAAAACCTCGGATTTTAAAGAATAGGTTTAAAAGTGAAAATGGTGCAGTGTTATACCTGATATCTATCAATGTTATATCATCTTTACAAAAAACCCAGGATTATTTGAATAGGTTTAAAGGTGAAAATGGTGCAGTATTATACCTGATATATATCAATGTTATATAATCTTTACAAAAAACCCAGGATTATAAAGAATAGGTTTAAAAGTGAAAATGGTGCAGTATTGTACCTGATATCTATCAATGTTATATAATATTTACAAAAAACCCAGGATTATAAAGAATAGGTTTAAAAGTGACAATGGTGCAGTATTATACCTGATATCTATCAATGTTATATAATCTTTACAAAAAACCTCGGATTATAAAGAATAGGTTTAAAAGTGAAAATGGTGCAGTATTATACCTGATATCTATCAATGTTATATCATCTTTACAAAAAACCCATGATTATAAAGAATAGGTTTGAAAGTGAAAATGGTGCAGTATTATACCTGATATCTATCAATGTTATATCATCTTTACAAAAAACCCAGGATTATAAAGAAGATGTTTAAAAGTGACAATGGTGCAGTATTATACCTGATATCTATCAATGTTATATCATCTTTACAAAAAACCTCGGATTATAAAGAATAGGTTTAAAAGTGAAAATGGTGCAGTATTATACCTGATATCTATCAATGTTATATCATCTTTACAAAAAACCCAGGATTATAAAGAAGATGTTTAAAAGTGAAAATGGTGCAGTATTATACCTGATATCTATCAATGTTATATCATCTTTACAAAAAACCCAGGATTATATAGAATAGGTTTAAAAGTGACAATGGTGCAGTATTATACCTGATATCTATCAATGTTATGTAATCTTCACAAAAAACCCAGGATTATAAAGAATAGGTTTAAAGGTGAAAATGGTGCAGTATTATACCTGATATCTATCAATGTTATATAATCTTTACAAAAAACCCAGGATTATAAAGAATAGGTTTAAAAGAGACAATGGTGCAGTATTATACCTGATATCTATCAATGTTATGTCATCTTTACAAAAAACCGAGGATTATTTGAATAGGTTTAAAGGTGAAAATGGTGCAGTTTTATACCTGATATCTATCAATGTTATGTCATCTTTACAAAAAACCTCGGATTATAAAGAAGAGGTTTAAAAGTGAAAATGGTGCAGTATTATACCTGATATCTATCAATGTTATATCATCTTTCCAAAAAACCCAGGATTATAAAGAATAGGTTTAAAAGAAAAAATGGTGCAGTATTATACCTGATATCTATCAATGTTATATCATCTTTCCAAAAAACCTCGGATTATATAGAATAGGTTTAAAAGTGACAATGGTGCAGTATTATACCTGATATCTATCAATGTTATATCATCTTTACAAAAAACCCAGGATTATATAGAATAGGTTTAAAAGTGACAATGGTGCAGTATTATACCTGATATCTATCAATGTTATATCATCTTTACAAAAAACCTAGGATTATTTGAATAGGTTTAAAGGTGAAAATGCTGCAATATTATACCTCATATCTATCAATGTTATGTCATCTTTACAAAAAACCTCGGATTATAAAGAAGAGGTTTAAAAGTGAAAATGGTCCAGTATTATACCTGATATCTATCAATGTTATATCATCTTTCCAAAAAACCCAGGATTATAAATAATAGGTTTAAAAGTAAAAATGGTGCAGTATTATACCTGATATCTATCAATGTTATATCATCTTTCCAAAAAACCTAGGATTATTTGAATAGGTTTAAAGGTGAAAATGGTGCAGTATTATACCTGATATCTATCAATGTTACATCATCTTTACAAAAAACCTCGGATTATAAAGAATAGGTTTAAAAGTGAAAATGGTGCAGTTTTATACCTGATATCTATCAATGTTATATAATCTTTACAAAAAACCCAGGATTATAAAGAATAGGTTGAAAAGTGACAATGGTGCAGTATTATACCTGATATCTATCAATGTTATATCATCTTTACAAAAAACCCATGATTATAAGGAATAGGTTTGAAAGTGAAAATGGTGCAGTATTATACCTGATATCTATCAATGTTATATCATCTTTACAAAAACCTCGGATTATAAAGAATAGGTTTAAAAGTGAAAATGGTGCAGTATTATACCTGATATCTATCAATGTTATATCATCTTTACAAAAAACCCAGGATTATTTGAATAGGTTTAAAGGTGAAAATGGTGCAGTATTATACCTGATATCTATCAATGTTATATCATCTTTACAAAAAACCCAGGATTATTTGAATAGGTTTAAAGGTGAAAATGGTGCAGTATTATACCTGATATCTATCAATGTTATATCATCTTTACAAAAAACCCAGGATTATAAAGAATAGGTTTAAAAGTGAAAATGGTGCAGTATTATACCTGATATCTATCAATGTTATATAATCTTTACAAAAAACATCGGATTATAAAGAATAGGTTTAAAAGTGAAAATGGTGCAGTATTATACCTGATATCTATCAATGTTATATAAACTTTACAAAAAACCTCGGATTATAAAGAATAGGTTTAAAAGTGAAAATGGTGCAGTATTATACCTGATATCTATCAATGTTATATCATCTTTACAAAAAACCCAGGATTATGAAGAATAAGTTTAAAAGTGACAATGGTGCAGTATTATACCTGATATCTATCAATGTTATATCATCTTTACAAAAAACCTCGGATTATA
Organism: Myxine glutinosa; assembly: GCF_964187855.1. Classification (NCBI taxonomy): domain Eukaryota; kingdom Metazoa; phylum Chordata; class Myxini; order Myxiniformes; family Myxinidae; genus Myxine; species Myxine glutinosa. Next base: position 74,149 of record NW_027616491.1, on the reverse strand, counting down.
AAGAATAGGTTTAAAAGTGAAAATGGTGCAGTATTATACCTGATATCTATCAATGTTATATCATCTTTACAAAAAACCCAGGATTATAAAGAATAGGTTTAGAAGTGAAAATGATGCAGTATTATACCTGATATCTATCAATGTTATATAATCTTTACAGAAAACCTCGGATTATAAAGAAGATATTTAAAAGTGAAAATGGTGCAGTATTATACCTGATATCTATCAATGTTATATAATCTTTACAAAAAATCCAGGATTATAAAGAATAGGTTTAAAAGTGAAAATGGTGCAGTATTATACCTGATATCTATCAATGTTATATCATCTTTACAAAAAACCTCGGATTATAAAGAAGATGTTTGAAAGTGAAAATGGTGCAGTATTATACCTGATATCTATCAATGTTATATCATCTTTACAAAAAACCCAGGATTATAAAGAAGAGGTTTAAAAGTGAAAATGGTGCAGTATTATACCTGATATGTATCAATGTTATATCATCTTTACAAAAAACCCAGGATTATATAGAATAGGTTTAAAGGTGAAAATGGTGCAGTATTATACCTGATATCTATCAATGTTATATAATCTTTACAGAAAACCTCGGATTATAAAGAAGATGTTTAAAAGTGAAAATGGTGCAGTATTATACCTGATATCTATCAATGTTATATCATCTTTACAAAAAACCCAGGATTATAAAGAATAGGTTTAGAAGTGAAAATTATGCAGTATTATACCTGATATCTATCAATGTTATATAATCTTTACAGAAAACCTCGGATTATAAAGAAGATGTTTAAAAGTGAAAATGGTGCAGTATTATACCTGATATCTATCGATGTTATATCATCTTTACAAAAAACCCAGGATTATACAGAATAGGTTTAAAAGTGAAAATGGTGCAATAGGTTTAAAAGTGAAAACCCATGATTATTATACCTGATATCTATCAATGTTATATCATCTTTACAAAAAACCCAGGTTTAAAAGAAGATGTTTAAAAGTGACAATGGTGCAGTATTATACCTGATATGTATCAATGTTATATCATCTTTACAAAAAACCTCGGATTTTAAAGAATAGGTTTAAAAGTGAAAATGGTGCAGTGTTATACCTGATATCTATCAATGTTATATCATCTTTACAAAAAACCCAGGATTATTTGAATAGGTTTAAAGGTGAAAATGGTGCAGTATTATACCTGATATCTATCAATGTTATATCATCTTCACAAAAAACCCATGATTATAAAGAATAGGTTTAAAAGTGAAAATGGTGCAGTATTATACCTGATATCTATCAATGTTATATAATATTTACAAAAAACCCAGGATTATAAAGAATAGGTTTAAAAGTGACAATGGTGCAGTATTATACCTGATATCTATCAATGTTATATAATCTTTACAAAAAACCTCGGATTATAAAGAATAGGTTTAAAAGTGAAAATGGTGCAGTATTATACCTGATATCTATCAATGTTATATCATCTTTACAAAAAACCCATGATTATAAAGAATAGGTTTGAAAGTGAAAATGGTGCAGTATTATACCTGATATCTATCAATGTTATATCATCTTTACAAAAAACCTCGGATTATAAAGAATAGGTTTAAAAGTGAAAATGGTGCAGTATTATACCTGATATCTATCAATGTTATATAATCTTTTCAAAAAACCCAGGATTATAAAGAATAGGTTTAAAAGTGACAATGGTGCAGTATTATACCTGATATCTATCAATGTTATATAATCTTTACAAAAAACCCAGGATTATAAAGAAAAGGTTTAAAAGTGACAATGGTGCAGTATTATACCTGATATCTATCAATGTTATATCATCTTTACAAAAAACCTCGGATTATAAAGAATAGGTTTAAAAGTGACAATGGTGCAGTATTATACCTGATATCTATCAATGTTATATCATCTTTACAAAAAACCCAGGATTATTTGAATAGGTTTAAAGGTGAAAATGGTGCAGTATTATACCTGATATCTATCAATGTTATATCATCTTTACAAAAAACCTCGGATTATAAAGAAGAGGTTTAAAAGTGAAAATGGTGCAGTATTATACCTGATATCTATGAATGTTATATCATCTTTACAAAAAACCCAGGATTATAAAGAATAGGTTTAAAAGTGACAATGGTGCAGTATTATACCTGATATCTATCAATGTTATATAATCTTTACAAAAAACCCAGGATTATAAAGAATAGGTTTAAAAGTGAAAATGGTGCAGTATTATACCTGATATCTATCAATGTTATATAATCTTTACAAAAAACCCAGGATTATAAAGAATAGGTTTAAAAGTGAAAATGGTGCAGTATTATACCTGATATCAATCAATGTTATATAATCTTTACAAAAAACCCAGGATTATAAAGAATAGGTTTAAAAGTGAAAATGGTGCAGCATTATACCTGATATCTATCAATGTTATATCATCTTTACAAAAAACCCATGATTATAAAGAATAGGTTTAAAAGTGAAAATGGTGCAGTATTATACCTGATATCTATCAATGTTATATCATCTTTACAAAAAACCCAGGATTATAAAGAATAGGTTTAAAAGTGAAAATGGTGCAGTATTATACCTGATATCTATCAATGTTATATCATCTTTACAAAAAACCCATGATTATAAAGAATAGGGTTAAAAGTGACAATGGTGCAGAATTATACCTGATATCTATCAATGTTTTATAATCTTTACAAAAAACCTCGGATTATAAAGAATAGGTTTAAAAGTGAAAATGGTGCAGTATTATACCTGATATCTATCAATGTTATATCATCTTTACAAAAAACCTCGGATTATAAAGAAGATGTTTAAAAGTGACAATGGTGCAGTATTATACCTGATATCTATCAATGTTATATCATCTTTACAAAAAACCCAGGATTATAAAGAATAGGTTTAAAAGTGACAATGGTGCAGTATTATACCTGATATCTATCAATGTTATATCATCTTTACAAAAAACCTCGGATTATAAAGAAGATGTTTAAAAGTGACAATGGTGCAGTATTATACCTGATATCTATCAATGTTATATCATCTTTACAAAAAACCCAGGATTATAAAGAATAGGTTTAAAAGTGACAATGGTGCAGTATTATACCTGATATCTATCAATGTTATATCATCTTTACAAAAAACCTCGGATTATAAAGAAGAGGTTTAAAAGTGAAAATGGTGCAGTATTATACCTGATATCTATCAATGTTATATCATCTTCACAAAAACCTCGGATTATAAAGAATAGGTTTAAAAGTGACAATGGTGCAGTATTATACCTGATATCTATCAATGTTATATCATCTTTACAAAAAACCAGGATTATAAAGAATAGGTTTAAAAGTGACAATGGTGCAGTATTATACCTGATATCTATCAATGTTATATACACTTTACAAAAAACCTAGGATTATAAAGAATAGGTTAAAAAGTGAAAATGGTGCAGTATTATACCTGATATCTATCAATGTTATATCATCTTTCCAAAAAACCTCGGATGATAAAGAATAGGTTTAAAAGTGAAAATGGTGCAGTATTATACCTGATATCTATCAATGTTATATCATCTTCACAAAAAACCTCAGATTATAAAGAATAGGTTTAAAAGTGACAGTGGTGCAGTATTATAGCTGATATCTATCAATGTTATGTCATCTTTACAAAAAACCTCGGATTATAAAGAATAGGTTTAAAAGTGAAAATGGTGCAGTATTATACCTGACATCTATCAATGTTTTATCATCTTTACAAAAAACCTCGGATTATAAAGAATAGGTTTAAAAGTGAAAATGGTGCAGTATTATACCTGATATCTATCAATGTTATATCATCTTTACAAAAAACCCAGGATTATAAAGAATAGGTTGAAAAGTGACAATGGTGCAGTATTATACCTGATATCTATCAATGTTATATCTTCTTTACAAAAAACCTCGGATTATAAAGAAGATGTTTAAAAGTGAAAATGGTGCAGTATTATACCTGATATCTATCAATGTTATATCTTCTTTACAAAAAACCTCGGATTATAAAGAAGATGTTTAAAAGTGACAATGGTGCAGTATTATACCTGATATCTATCAATGTTATATCATCTTTACAAAAAACCTCGGATTATAAAGAAGATGTTTAAAAGTGAAAATGGTGCAGTATTATACCTGATATCTATCAATGTTGTATCATCTTTCCAAAAAACCTCGGATTATAAAGAAGATGTTTAAAAGTGAAAATGGTGCAGTATTATACCTGATATCTATCAATGTTATATCATCTTTACAAAAAACCTCGGATTATAAAGAAGATGTTTAAAAGTGAAAATGGTGCAGTATTATACCTGATATCTATCAATGTTATATCATCTTTACAAAAAACCCAGGATTATAAAGAATAGGTTTAAAAGTGACAATGGTGCAGTATTATACCTGATATCTATCAATGTTATATCTTCTTTACAAAAAAATTCGGATTATAAAGAAGAAGTTTAAAAGTGAAAATGGTGCAGTATTATACCTGATATCTATCAATGTTATATCATCTTTACAAAAAACCTCGGATTATAAAGAAGATGTTTAAAAGTGAAAATGGTGCAGTATTATACCTGATATCTATCAATGTTATATCATCTTTACAAAAAACCCAGGAATATAAAGAATAGGTTTAAAAGTGACAATGGTGCAGTATTATAGCTGATATCTATCAATGTTATATAAACTTTACAAAAAACCTCGGATTATAAACAATAGTTTGAAAAGTGAAAATGGTGCAGTATTATACCTGATATCTATCAATGTTATATCATCTTTACAAAAAACCCAGGATTATAAAGAATAGGTTTAGAAGTGAAAATGATGCAGTATTATAGCTGATATCTATCAATGTTATATAAACTTTACAAAAAACCTCGGATTATAAAGAATAGTTTGAAAAGTGAAAATGGTGCAGTATTATACCTGATATCTATCAATGTTATATCATCTTTACAAAAAACCCAGGATTATAAAGAATAGGTTTAGAAGTGAAAATGATGCAGTATAATACCTGATATCTATCAATGTTATATCTTCTTTACAAAAAACCTCGGATTATAAAGAAGATGTTTAAAAGTGAAAATGGTGCAGTATTATACCTGATATCTATCAATGTTATATCATCTTTACAAAAAACCTCGGATTATAAAGAAGATGTTTAAAAGTGAAAATGGTGCAGTATTATACCTGATATCTATCAATGTTATATCATCTTTACAAAAAACCCAGGATTATAAAGAATAGGTTTAAAAGTGACAATGGTGCAGTATTATAGCTGATATCTATCAATGTTATATAAACTTTACAAAAAACCTCGGATTATAAAGAATAGTTTGAAAAGTGAAAATGGTGCAGTATTATACCTGATATCTATCAATGTTATATCATCTTTACAAAAAACCCAGGATTATAAAGAAGAGGTTTAAAAGTGACAATGGTGCAGTATTATACCTGATATGTATCAATGTTATATCATCTTTACAAAAAACCTCGGATTATAAAGAATAGGTTTAGAAGTGAAAATGGTGCAGTTTTATACCTGATATCTATCAATGTTATATCATCTTTACAAAAAACCCAGGATTATAAAGAATAGGTTTAGAAGTGAAAATGATGCAGTATTATACCTGATATCTATCAATGTTATATAATCTTTACAGAAAACCTCGGATTATAAAGAAGATGTTTAAAAGTGACAATGGTGCAGTATTATACCTGATATCTATCAATGTTATATCATCTTTACAAAAAACCCAGGATTATAAAGAATAGGTTTAGAAGTGAAAATGATGCAGTATTATTCCTGATATCTATCAATGTTATATAATCTTTACAGAAAACCTCGGATTATAAAGAAGATGTTTAAAAGTGAAAATGGTGCAGTATTATACCTGATATCTATCAATGTTATATCATCTTTACAAAAAACCCAGGATTATAAAGAATAGGTTTAAAAGTGAAAATGGTGCAATAGGTTTAAAAGTGAAAACCCATGATTATTATACCTGATATCTATCAATGTTATATCTTCTTTACAAAAAACCCAGGTTTATAAAGAAGATGTTTAAAAGTGAAAATGGTGCAGTATTATACCTGATATCTATCAATGTTATATCATCTTTCCAAAAAACCTCGGATTATAAAGAATAGGTTTAAAAGTGAAAATGGTGCAGTATTATACCTGATATCTATCAATGTTATATCATCTTCACAAAAAACCTCGGATTATAAAGAATAGGTTTAAAAGTGAAAATGGTGCAGTATTATACCTGATATCTATCAATGTTATATCATCTTCACAAAAAACCTCAGATTATAAAGAATAGGTTTAAAAGTGACAGTGGTGCAGTATTATAGCTGATATCTATCAATGTTATATCATCTTTACAAAAAACCTCGGATTATAAAGAATAGGTTTAAAAGTGAAAATGGTGCAGTATTATACCTGACATCTATCAATGTTTTATCATCTTTACAAAAAACCTCGGATTATAAAGAATAGGTTGAAAAGTGAAAATGGTGCAGTATTATACCTGATATCTATCAATGTTATATCTTCTTTACAAAAAACCTCAGATTATAAAGAAGATGTTTAAAAGTGAAAATGGTGCAGTATTATACCTGATATCTATCAATGTTATATCTTCTTTACAAAAAACCTCGGATTATAAAGAAGATGTTTAAAAGTGACAATGGTGCAGTATTATACCTGATATCTATCAACGTTATATCATCTTTACAAAAAACCTCGGATTATAAAGAAGATGTTTAAAAGTGAAAATGGTGCAGTATTATACCTGATATCTATCAATGTTATATCATCTTTCCAAAAAACCTCGGATTATAAAGAAGATGTTTAAAAGTGAAAATGGTGCAGTATTATACCTGATATCTATCAATGTTATATCATCTTTACAAAAAAGCCTCGGATTATAAAGAATAGGTTTAAAAGTGAAAATGGTGCAGTATTATACCTGATATCTATCAATGTTATATCATCTTTACAAAAAACCCAGGATTATAAAGAATAGGTTTAAAAGTGACAATGGTGCAGTATTATACCTGATATCTATCAATGTTATATCTTCTTTACAAAAAATTTCGGATTATAAAGAAGATGTTTAAAAGTGAAAATGGTGCAGTATTATACCTGATATCTATCAATGTTATATCATCTTTACAAAAAACCTCGGATTATAAAGAAGATGTTTAAAAGTGAAAATGGTGCAGTATTATACCTGATATCTATCAATGTTATATCATCTTTACAAAAAAACCAGGAATATAAAGAATAGGTTTAAAAGTGACAATGGTGCAGTATTATAGCTGATATCTATCAATGTTATATAAACTTTACAAAAAACCTCGGATTATAAACAATAGTTTGAAAAGTGAAAATGGTGCAGTATTATACCTGATATCTATCAATGTTATATCATCTTTACAAAAAACCCAGGATTATAAAGAATAGGTTTAGAAGTGAAAATGATGCAGTATTATAGCTGATATCTATCAATGTTATATAAACTTTACAAAAAACCTCGGATTATAAAGAATAGTTTGAAAAGTGAAAATGGTGCAGTATTATACCTGATATCTATCAATGTTATATCATCTTTACAAAAAACCCAGGATTATAAAGAATAGGTTTAGAAGTGAAAATGATGCAGTATAATACCTGATATCTATCAATGTTATATCATCTTTACAAAAAACCTCGGATTATAAAGAAGATGTTTTAAAGTGAAAATGGTGCAGTATTATACCTGATATCTATCAATGTTATATCATCTTTACAAAAAACCTCGGATTATAAAGAAGATGTTTAAAAGTGAAAATGGTGCAGTATTATACCTGATATCTATCAATGTTATATCATCTTTACAAAAAACCCAGGATTATAAAGAATAGGTTTAAAAGTGACAATGGTGCAGTATTATAGCTGATATCTATCAATGTTATATAAACTTTACAAAAAACATCGGATTATAAAGAATAGTTTGAAAAGTGAAAATGGTGCAGTATTATACCTGATATCTATCAATGTTATATCATCTTTACAAAAAACCCAGGATTATAAAGAAGAGGTTTAAAAGTGACAATGGTGCAGTATTATACCTGATATGTATCAATGTTATATCATCTTTACAAAAAACCTCGGATTATAAAGAATAGGTTTAGAAGTGAAAATGGTGCAGTTTTATACCTGATATCTATCAATGTTATATCATCTTTACAAAAAACCCAGGATTATAAAGAATAGGTTTAGAAGTGAAAATGATGCAGTATTATACCTGATATCTATCAATGTTATATAATCTTTACAGAAAACCTCGGATTATAAAGAAGATGTTTAAAAGTGACAATGGTGCAGTATTATACCTGATATCTATCAATGTTATATCATCTTTACAAAAAACCCAGGATTATAAAGAATAGGTTTAGAAGTGAAAATGATGCAGTATTATACCTGATATCTATCAATGTTATATAATCTTTACAGAAAACCTCGGATTATAAAGAAGATGTTTAAAAGTGAAAATGGTGCAGTATTATACCTGATATCTATCAATGTTATATCATCTTTACAAAAAACCCAGGATTATAAAGAATAGGTTTAAAAGTGAAAATGGTGCAATAGGTTTAAAAGTGAAAACCCATGATTATTATACCTGATATCTATCAATGTTATATCTTCTTTACAAAAACCCAGGTTTATAAAGAAGATGTTTAAAAGTGACAATGGTGCAGTATTATACCTGATATGTATCAATGTTATATCATCTTTACAAAAAACCTCGGATTTTAAAGAATAGGTTTAAAAGTGAAAATGGTGCAGTGTTATACCTGATATCTATCAATGTTATATCATCTTTACAAAAAACCCAGGATTATTTGAATAGGTTTAAAGGTGAAAATGGTGCAGTATTATACCTGATATATATCAATGTTATATAATCTTTACAAAAAACCCAGGATTATAAAGAATAGGTTTAAAAGTGAAAATGGTGCAGTATTGTACCTGATATCTATCAATGTTATATAATATTTACAAAAAACCCAGGATTATAAAGAATAGGTTTAAAAGTGACAATGGTGCAGTATTATACCTGATATCTATCAATGTTATATAATCTTTACAAAAAACCTCGGATTATAAAGAATAGGTTTAAAAGTGAAAATGGTGCAGTATTATACCTGATATCTATCAATGTTATATCATCTTTACAAAAAACCCATGATTATAAAGAATAGGTTTGAAAGTGAAAATGGTGCAGTATTATACCTGATATCTATCAATGTTATATCATCTTTACAAAAAACCCAGGATTATAAAGAAGATGTTTAAAAGTGACAATGGTGCAGTATTATACCTGATATCTATCAATGTTATATCATTTTTACAAAAAACCTCGGATTATAAAGAATAGGTTTAAAAGTGAAAATGGTGCAGTATTATACCTGATATCTATCAATGTTATATCATCTTTACAAAAAACCCAGGATTATAAAGAAGATGTTTAAAAGTGAAAATGGTGCAGTATTATACCTGATATCTATCAATGTTATATCATCTTTACAAAAAACCCAGGATTATATAGAATAGGTTTAAAAGTGACAATGGTGCAGTATTATACCTGATATCTATCAATGTTATGTAATCTTCACAAAAAACCCAGGATTATAAAGAATAGGTTTAAAGGTGAAAATGGTGCAGTATTATACCTGATATCTATCAATGTTATATAATCTTTACAAAAAACCCAGGATTATAAAGAATAGGTTTAAAAGAGACAATGGTGCAGTATTATACCTGATATCTATCAATGTTATGTCATCTTTACAAAAAACTTCGGATTATAAAGAATAGGTTTAAAAGTAAAAATGGTGCAGTATTATACCTGATATCTATCAATGTTATATCATCTTTACAAAAAACCGAGGATTATTTGAATAGGTTTAAAGGTGAAAATGGTGCAGTTTTATACCTGATATCTATCAATGTTATGTCATCTTTACAAAAAACCTCGGATTATAAAGAAGAGGTTTAAAAGTGAAAATGGTGCAGTATTATACCTGATATCTATCAATGTTATATCATCTTTCCAAAAAACCCAGGATTATAAAGAATAGGTTTAAAACAAAAATGGTGCAGTATTATACCTGATATCTATCAATGTTATATCATCTTTCCAAAAAACCTAGGATTATATAGAATAGGTTTAAAAGTGACAATGGTGCAGTATTATACCTGATATCTATCAATGTTATATCATCTTTACAAAAAACCCAGGATTATATCGAATAGGTTTAAAAGTGACAATGGTGCAGTATTATACCTGATATCTATCAATGTTATATCATCTTTACAAAAAACCTAGGATTATTTGAATAGGTTTAAACGTGAAAATGCTGCAGTATTATACCTCATATCTATCAATGTTATGTCATCTTTACAAAAAACCTCGGATTATAAAGAAGAGGTTTAAAAGTGAAAATGGTCCAGTATTATACCTGATATCTATCAATGTTATATCATCTTTCCAAAAAACCCAGGATTATAAAGAATAGGTTTAAAAGTAAAAATGGTGCAGTATTATACCTGATATCTATCAATGTTATATCATCTTTCCAAAAAACCTAGGATTATTTGAATAGGTTTAAAGGTGAAAATGGTGCAGTATTATACCTGATATCTATCAATGTTACATCATCTTTACAAAAAACCTCGGATTATAAAGAATAGGTTTAAAAGTGAAAATGGTGCAGTTTTATACCTGATATCTATCAATGTTATATAATCTTTACAAAAAACCCAGGATTATAAAGAATAGGTTGAAAAGTGACAATGGTGCAGTATTATACCTGATATCTATCAATGTTATATCATCTTTACAAAAAACCCATGATTATAAGGAATAGGTTTGAAAGTGAAAATGGTGCAGTATTATACCTGATATCTATCAATGTTATATCATCTTTACAAAAACCTCGGATTATAAAGAATAGGTTTAAAAGTGAAAATGGTGCAGTATTATACCTGATATCTATCAATGTTATATCATCTTTACAAAAAACCCAGGATTATTTGAATAGGTTTAAAGGTGAAAATGGTGCAGTATTATACCTGATATCTATCAATGTTATATCATCTTTACAAAAAACCCAGGATTATTTGAATAGGTTTAAAGGTGAAAATGGTGCAGTATTATACCTGATATCTATCAATGTTATATCATCTTTACAAAAAACCCAGGATTATAAAGAATAGGTTTAAAAGTGAAAATGGTGCAGTATTATACCTGATATCTATCAATGTTATATAAACTTTACAAAAAACCTCGGATTATAAAGAATAGGTTTAAAAGTGAAAATGGTGCAGTATTATACCTGATATCTATCAATGTTATATCATCTTTACAAAAAACCCAGGATTATGAAGAATAAGTTTAAAAGTGACAATGGTGCAGTATTATACCTGATATCTATCAATGTTATATCATCTTTACAAAAAACCTCGGATTATAAAGAATAGGTTTAAAAGTGAAAATGGTGCAGTATTATACCTGATATCTATCAATGTTATATCATCTTTACAAAAAACCCAGGATTATAAAGAATAGGTTTAGAAGTGAAAATGATGCAGTATTATACCTGATATCTATCAATGTTATATAATCTTTACAGAAAACCTCGGATTATAAAGAAGATGTTTAAAAGTGAAAATGGTGCAGTATTATACCTGATATCTATCAATGTTATATAATCTTTACAAAAAATCCAGGATTATAAAGAATAGGTTTAAAAGTGAAAATGGTGCAGTATTATACCTGATATCTATCAATGTTATATCATCTTTACAAAAAACCTCGGATTATAAAGAAGATGTTTAAAAGTGAAAATGGTGCAGTATTATACCTGATATCTATCAATGTCATATAATCTTTACAAAAAATCCAGGATTATAAAGAATAGGTTTAAAAGTGAAAATGGTGCAATGGGTTTAAAAGTGAAAACCCATGATTATTATACCTGATATCTATCAATGTTATAACTTCTTTACAAAAAACCCAGGTTTATAAAGAAGATGTTTAAAAGTGACAATGGTGCAGTATTATACCTGATATGTATCAATGTTATATCATCTTTACAAAAAACCTCGGATTTTAAAGAATAGGTTCAAAAGTGAAAATGGTGCAGTGTTATACCTGATATCTATCAATGTTATATCATCTTTACAAAAAACCCAGGATTATTTGAATAGGTTTAAAGGTGAAAATGGTGCAGTATTATACCTGATATCTATCAATGTTATATAATCTTTACAAAAAACCCAGGATTATTTGAATAGGTTTAAAGGTGAAAATGGTGCAGTATTATACCTGATATCTATCAATGTTATATCATCTTTACAAAAAACCCATGATTATAAAGAATAGGTTTGAAAGTGAAAATGGTGCAGTATTATACCTGATATCTATCAATGTTATATCATCTTCACAAAAAACCCATGATTATAAAGAATAGGTTTAAAAGTGAAAATGGTGCAGTATTATACCTGATATCTATCAATGTTATATAATCTTTACAAAAAACCCAGGATTATAAAGAATAGGTTTAAAAGTGAAAATGGTGCAGTATTATAACTGATATCTATCAATGTTATATAATCTTTACAAAAAACCCAGGATTATAAAGAATAGGTTTAAAAGTGAAAATGGTGCAGTATTATACCTGATATCTATCAATGTTATATCATCTTTACAAAAAACCCAGGATTATAAAGAATAGGTTTAAAAGTGACAATGGTGCAGTATTATACCTGATATCTATCAATGTTATGTAATCTTCACAAAAAACCCAGGATTATAAAGAATAGGTTTAAAAGTGACAATGGTGCAGTATTATACCTGATATCTATCAATGTTATATAATCTTTACAAAAAACCCAGGATTATAAAGAATAGGTTTAAAAGTGAAAATGGTGCAGTATTGTACCTGATATCTATCAATGTTATATAATATTTACAAAAAAACCAGGATTATAAAGAATAGGTTTAAAAGTGACAATGGTGCAGTATTATACCTGATATCTATCAATGTTATATAATCTTTACAAAAAACCTCGGATTATAAAGAATAGGTTTAAAAGTGAAAATGGTGCAGTATTATACCTGATATCTATCAATGTTATATCATCTTTACAAAAAACCCATGATTATAAAGAATAGGTTTGAAAGTGAAAATGGTGCAGTATTATACCTGATATCTATCAATGTTATATCATCTTTACAAAAAACCTCGGATTATAAAGAATAGGTTTAAAAGTGAAAATGGTGCAGTATTATACCTGATATCTATCAATGTTATATCATCTTTACAAAAAACCCAGGATTATAAAGAAGATGTTTAAAAGTGACAATGGTGCAGTATTATACCTGATATGTATCAATGTTATATCATCTTTACAAAAAACCTCGGATTATAAAGAATAGGTTTAAAAGTGAAAATGGTGCAGTATTATACCTGATATCTATCAATGTTATATCATCTTTACAAAAAACCCAGGATTATATAGAATAGGTTTAAAAGTGACAATGGTGCAGTATTATACCTGATATCTATCAATGCTATGTAATCTTCACAAAAAACCCAGGATTATAAAGAATAGGTTTAAAGGTGAAAATGGTGCAGTATTATACCTGATATCTATCAATGTTATATAATCTTTCCAAAAAACCCAGGATTATAAAGAAGATGTTTAAAAGTGAAAATGGTGCAGTATTATACCTGATATCTATCAATGTTATGTCATCTTTACAAAAAACCTCGGATTATAAAGAATAGGTTTAAAAGTAAAAATGGTGCAGTATTATACCTGATATCTATCAATGTTATATCATCTTTACAAAAAACCTAGGATTATTTGAATAGGTTTAAAGGTGAAAATGGTGCAGTATTATACCTGATATCTATCAATGTTATGTCATCTTTACAAAAAACCTCGGATTATAAAGAAAGGTTTAAAAGTGAAAATGGTGCAGTATTATACCTGATATCTATCAATGTTATATCATATTTCCAAAAAACCCAGGATTATAAAGAATAGGTTTAAAGGTGAAAATGGTGCAGTATTATACCTGATATCTATCAATGTTATGTCATCTTTACAAAAAACCTCGGATTATAAAGAAGATGTTTAAAAGTGAAAATGGTGCAGTATTATACCTGATATCTATCAATGTTATATCATATTTCCAAAAAACCTAGGATTATTTGAATAGGTTTAAAGGTGAAAATGGTGCAGTATTATACCTGATATCTATCAATGTTATATAATCTTTACAAAAAACCTCGGATTATAAAGAATAGGTTTAAAAGTGAAAATGGTGCAGTATTATACCTGATATCTATCAATGTTATATCATCTTTACAAAAAACCCAGGATTATATAGAATAGGTTTAAAAGTGACAATGGTGCAGTATTATACCTGATATCTATCAATGCTATGTAATCTTCACAAAAAACCCAGGATTATAAAGAATAGGTTTAAAGGTGAAAATGGTGCAGTATTATACCTGATATCTATCAATGTTACATCATCTTTACAAAAAACCTCGGATTATAAAGAATAGGTTTAAAAGTAAAAATGGTGCAGTATTATACCTGATATCTATCAATGTTATGTCATCTTTACAAAAAACCTCGGATTATAAAGAATAGGTTTAAAAGTAAAAATGGTGCAGTATTATACCTGATATCTATCAATGTTATATCATCTTTACAAAAAACCTAGGATTATTTGAATAGGTTTAAAGGTGAAAATGGTGCAGTATTATACCTGATATCTATCAATGTTATGTCATCTTTACAAAAAACCTCGGATTATAAAGAAGAGGTTTAAAAGTGAAAATGGTGCAGTATTATACCTGATATCTATCAATGTTATATCATATTTCCAAAAAACCCAGGATTATAAAGAATAGGTTTAAAAGTAAAAATGGTGCAGTATTATACCTGATATCTATCAATGTTATATCATCTTTCCAAAAAACCTAGGATTATTTGAATAGATTTAGAGGTGAAAATGGTGCAGTATTATACCTGATATCTATCAATGTTATATCATCTTTCCAAAAAACCCAGGATTATAAAGAATAGGTTTGAAAGTGACAATGGTGCAGAATTATACCTGATATCTATCAATGTTATATAATCTTTACAAAAAACCCAGGATTATATAGAATAGGTATAAAAGTGACAATGTTGCAGTATTATACCTGATATCTATCAATGTTATATAATCATTACAAAAAACCTCGGATTATAAAGAATAGGTTTAAAAGTGAAAATGGTGCAGTTTTATACCTGATATCTATCAATGTTATATAATCTTTACAAAAAACCTAGGATTATAAAGAATAGGTTGAAAAGTGACAATGGTGCAGTATTATACCTGATATCTATCAATGTTATATCATCTTTACAAAAAACCCATGATTATAAGGAATAGGTTTGAAAGTGAAAATGGTGCAGTATTATACCTGATATCTATCAATGTTATATCATCTTTACAAAAAACCTCGGATTATAAAGAATAGGTTTAAAAGTGAAAATGGTGCAGTATTATACCTGATATCTATCAATGTTATATCATCTTTACAAAAAACCCAGGATTATTTGAATAGGTTTAAAGGTGAAATGGTGCAGTGTTATACCTGATATCTATCAATGTTATATCATCTTTACAAAAAACCCAGGATTATTTGAATAGGTTTAAAGGTGAAAATGGTGCAGTATTATACCTGATATCTATCAATGTTATATCATCTTTACAAAAAACCCAGGATTATTTGAATAGGTTTAAAGGTGAAAATGGTGCAGTATTATACCTGATATCTATCAATGTTATATAAACTTTACAAAAAACCTCGGATTATAAAGAATAGGTTTAAAAGTGAAAATGGTGCAGTATTATACCTGATATCTATCAATGTTATATCATCTTTACAAAAAACCCAGGATTATGAAGAATAGGTTTAAAAGTGACAATGGTGCAGTATTATACCTGATATCTATCAATGTTATATAATCTTTACAAAAAACCTCGGATTATAAAGAATAGGTTTAAAAATGAAAATGGTGCAGTATTATACCTGATATCTATCAATGTTATATCATCTTTACAAAAAACCTAGGATTATTTGAATAGGTTTAAAGGTGAAAATGCTGCAGTATTATACCTCATATCTATCAATGTTATGTCATCTTTACAAAAAACCTCGGATTATAAAGAAGAGGTTTAAAAGTGAAAATGGTGCAGTATTATACCTGATATCTATCAATGTTATATCATCTTTACAAAAAACCTAGGATTATTTGAATAGGTTTAAAGGTGAAAATGCTGCAGTATTATACCTCATATCTATCAATGTTATGTCATCTTTACAAAAAACCTCGGATTATAAAGAAGAGGTTTAAAAGTGAAAATGGTGCAGTATTATACCTGATATCTATCAATGTTATATCATCTTTCCAAAAAACCCAGGATTATAAAGAATAGGTTTAAAAGTAAAAATGGTGCAGTATTATACCTGATATCTATCAATGTTATATCATCTTTCCAAAAAACCTAGGATTATTTGAATAGGTTTAAAGGTGAAAATGGTGCAGTATTATACCTGATATCTATCAATGTTACATCATCTTTACAAAAAACCTCGGATTATAAAGAATAGGTTTAAAAGTGAAAATGGTGCAGTTTTATACCTGATATCTATCAATGTTATATAATCTTTACAAAAAACCCAGGATTATAAAGAATAGGTTGAAAAGTGAGAATGGTGCAGTATTATACCTGATATCTATCAATGTTATATCATCTTTACAAAAAACCCATGATTATAAGGAATAGGTTTGAAAGTGAAAATGGTGCAGTATTATACCTGATATCTATCAATGTTATATCATCTTTACAAAAAACCTCGGATTATAAAGAATAGGTTTAAAAGTGAAAATGGTGCAGTATTATACCTGATATCTATCAATGTTATATCATCTTTACAAAAAACCCAGGATTATTTGAATAGGTTTAAAGGTGAAAATGGTGCAGTATTATACCTGATATCTATCAATGTTATATCATCTTTACAAAAAACCCAGGATTATTTGAATAGGTTTAAAGGTGAAAATGGTGCAGTATTATACCTGATATCTATCAATGTTATCTCATCTTTACAAAAAACCCATGATTATAAAGAATAGGTTTGAAAGTGAAAATGGTGCAGTATTATACCTGATATCTATCAATGTTATATCATCTTCACAAAAAACCCATGATTATAAAGAATAGGTTTAAAAGTGAAAATGGTGCAGTATTATACCTGATATCTATCAATGTTATATAATCTTTACAAAAAACCCAGGATTATAAAGAATAGGTTTAAAAGTGAAAATGGTGCAGTATTATACCTGATATCTATCAATGTTATATCATCTTTACAAAAAATCCAGGATTATAAAGAATAGGTTTAAAAGTGAAAATGGTGCAGTATTATACCTGATATCTATCAATGTTATATCATCTTTACAAAAAACCTCGGATTATAAATAAGATGTTTAAAAGTGAAAATGGTGCAGTATTATACCTGATATCTATCAATGTTATATAATCTTTACAAAAAATCCAGGATTATAAAGAATAGGTTTAAAAGTGAAAATGGTGCAATGGGTTTAAAAGTGAAAACCCATGATTATTATACCTGATATCTATCAATGTTATATCTTCTTTACAAAAAACCCAGGTTTATAAAGAAGATGTTTAAAAGTGACAATGGTGCAGTATTATACCTGATATGTATCAATGTTATATCATCTTTACAAAAAACCTCGGATTTTAAAGAATAGGTTTAAAAGTGAAAATGGTGCAGTGTTATACCTGATATCTATCAATGTTATATCATCTTTACAAAAAACCCAGGATTATTTGAATAGGTTTAAAGGTGAAAATGGTGCAGTATTATACCTGATATCTATCAATGTTATATAATCTTTACAAAAAACCCAGGATTATTTGAATAGGTTTAAAGGTGAAAATGGTGCAGTATTATACCTGATATCTATCAATGTTATATCATCTTCACAAAAAACCCATGATTATAAAGAATAGGTTTAAAAGTGAAAATGGTGCAGTATTATACCTGATATCTATCAATGTTATATAATCTTTACAAAAAACCCAGGATTATAAAGAATAGGTTTAAAAGTGAAAATAGTGCAGTATTATACCTGATATCTATCAATGTTATATAATCTTTACAAAAAACCCAGGATTATAAAGAATAGGTTTAAAAGTGAAAATAGTGCAGTATTATACCTGATATCTATCAATGTTATATAATCTTTACAAAAAACCTCGGATTATAAAGAATAGGTTTAAAAGTGAAAATGGTGCAGTATTGTACCTGATATCTATCAATGTTATATAATATTTACAAAAAAACCAGGATTATAAAGAATAGGTTTAAAAGTGACAATGGTGCAGTATTATACCTGATATCTATCAATGTTATATAATCTTTACAAAAAACCTCGGATTATAAAGAATAGGTTTAAAAGTGAAAATGGTGCAGTATTATACCTGATATCTATCAATGTTATATCATCTTTACAAAAAACCTTTTTTTTTTTTTTTTTTTTTTTTTGTATACAAGATCGAGGCTCGTGAAAGAGCGAACATTAATCACACAGAAAGACAAACCGACACATAAAACATATAACATCGGGAGTGGTAGACAAGATGGGGAGAGAGGGGGAAGGACACAAACACAACATTTGAGAGCAGGGACCGAGAGACATGGAGACATCGAGAGATCTGAGAGAGGGCGAGGGCTTTGGGGGGGGGGGGCATGGGAAGGGGGCGGTGGGAGAGGTATAAAACATATGGACACTGCCAGGACTTCCAGGAAAGAAGTTGGAATTTCAAACAAGGTGGATCTGGGGTGAATTAGCGGGGGTGGAAAAGATCAAGGTTTTGGATGGGGGAAGATAAGAGATGGTGGTGAACAGCTGTTTTAAAGACCTGGAGGGAGGAGTGGGATTGAAGGGAGTGAGGGAGTTTGTTCCAGAGGCGGGAGAAAAGAGGAATGAAAGAGTGAAGGTGAGCAGAGAGCCGAGATTTCGGCAGTTTAACCATCAGAGGGTTGCTGGCAGATCTTGTGCGACCTGTAGGAATATTTGGGGGACAGAGCACAGAGAGAGCTGGGGGTGCAAGGCCGGAGAGGAGTCGGTAGAAGACAGAAAGACCACCTACCTGCCTGCGGTGAGTGAGTGAAAGGCCCTCAGAGATAGCTTCATCGCGGGAGATTCCAATAATTCTGAAAGCTTTGGTTTCAACAGCGTGAAGCCGAGCTAGGTGTGAGGCAGGAGCACCGGCCCATAGGGGAGAACAGTATTCCATTGAGCTGCGGATGAAAGCCTTGTATGTGGTGAGGAGCTCAGGTGTGCCGAGGAAGGACTTCGCACGACGGAGGATGCCCAGTCGGCGACTGGCTTTGGAGGCCAGCTTGGAAATGTGGTTTTCCCAAGAAAGATCATGGCAGATAGTGAGACCCAAAATCTTGAGCGACAGAACTTCTTGGAGAGGATTGTTGAGAAAGTAGATGGGAGGGTTGTCCAGTCGATCTTTTCGGAGAGTCATAGTAAGAGTGTGAGATTTGTCAGGATTGAAAGACATGTTCCACTTGTTTGACCAGTCTGTGATTTTGTCCAGGTCTTCATAGAGTGAGGAGGCAGCAGACTGCCGATCTGAGGGAAGAGGAATGGAGCGGCAGAGAGTGGAGTCATCAGCAAAGAGATAGAGAGGATTTTCGAGAGAGTCAGAGAGATCATTGATGAAGACCAGAAAAAGCACGGGGCCCAGAACACTGCCTTGGGGAACTCCAGCCTGAACAGGAAGAGGAGATGAGAGAAACCCATTCAGGGCCACACGTTGACGACGACTAGAGAGGAAGTCCGCCAGCCATGCGTGGGAATTTCCATGGATACCAAAGGAGGAGAGTTTGGTGAGCAGAGCGGGGTGCCAGACCGTGTCGAAGGCACGTGATATGTCGAGGGAGACAGCTCTAATTTCCTGTTTGGCATTGAGGACCTCCATCCATTGTTGAGACAGCAGAAGCAGCATGTCCAGAGTAGAGTGACCTGGTCTGAAACCAAATTGATGATCAGAGATCAAGCCATTGGAGAAGAGGAAAGATTTCATATCCGAAGCAATGATGGATTCCATGACTTTGCTGATAATTGGGAGAAGGCTGATTGGTCTGTAGTTGCTAGGATCTGTTTTTGCACCTTTTTTGTGCAAAGCGGTGATGTTGGCTGATTTCCAAGCAGATGGCAGTTGACCTTGAGCAAAAGAGAGGGTGAAGAGAACAGAGAGAGGGTGAGATAGAGCAGCAGAGCAGGATTTTAGGACCCGTGGGCTGATACCGTCGGGTCCAGTTGCAGAATCAGAGTCGAGGGTTGACAGAAACTTTTCCACCTTGTCAGGAGGAAAGGACACGGAGTCCAGGAGCAGCAGGGTACGACTGGGTATGGTGGGTACAGAGAGGGATGGGTTTTGGACACAAGATTTAGAGGCAAACACAGAGTTGAGGCATTCAGCTTTTTCACGTGCGGAGTCAGCTGTGTAGCCGTTTGAGGTAAGGGAGGGGATGGAGGGGGAACAAACACCAGAAACGGATTTGACCAGACGCCACCAAGATTTGGAAGAGGGAGACAGATAAGAGAGTTCGGTCTTGAGAACGGAGAGATATTGTTTCCTGGCTCTCCTGAGGGTGGACACACACTTGTTTCGGGCTTTGTGAAAGGAAATGAGATTTCCTTCCGTTGGATTTGCTTTCCAGGAGACGAAGGCAAGTTGTTTCTGGGCAACAGCCTCACCACAAGATTCCGTGTACCATGGACGGGAGGAAGGGTATGACAACTGAAGACGAGATGGGATAAATCTGTGCATGAGAGAGAGCAATTTACTTTGGAAGAATTCCCAGGATGAGTTGATGTCAGAGGTGGTAGAGATGGGAGACCAGTCCAGATGATTGATGGCTGCTTGAAGACCGTGCCAGTTGGCCTGAGTGAAATGCCAGACTCGTCGACGCTGAGCAGGCTCCCTGAGGATGGTCAGAGAGATGTCCACTTTAACAAGGACGTGATCAGATGATCCGACCGGAGCAGAAGAAGAGCAGCAGACATTTTCAGGGAAGTTAGTCATAACCAAGTCCAGAAGAGAAGATGTTCCGTTGACTGAGATCCGGGTTGGGAAATTGACAGATTGTGTCAGTCCCAGTGAGTCGCAGAAGTCCTTTGCTGAGGAGCCATGGCTGGTGAGAGAGGTACCCACACCCAGCCAACTGGCATGATGACAGTTGAAATCACCACATATGAGGAAGAGAGAGTTGGGATGAGTAGATAGAAGTTGGTCCATATCATCAGACAGCGAGATGTAGATGGAGTCATCACTGTTTGGTGGACGGTACAACACACATATGAACAAGAGGTGGGAGCGAAGGGGAAGCCGTAGCCAGAGGTATTCCTGGGGGTGAGGTGGAGAGAGTGCAGTGCAGGGCGAGTGAGGAAGAGAGTTTTTGATAAAGATAGCAACCCCGCCTCCAGGACGAGGCTCAGGTCTATCATACCGGAGGAGGGAGTAGCCCGGGAGAGATACTATGGAATCAGAGACATCATAAATGAGGAAAGTTTCTGTTAAGCAGATCACGTCTGGTTTGACAGAAGCAACCTGTATGGAGAGATCAGTTAAGTTTGAACGAAGGCCCCGGATGTTTGAGGTCCATACCGTTAATGAAGAGGAAGGGGGAGCATCAGATACAGAACAGGGGGGAGGAGGGGTAGGGTAAGATGTGGAAGAGGTGGAAGAGATAGGGAGAGCTGTTGAAGGTGTGTCAGAGATTTCAGAATAGCTCGGAGAAAGGGAAGGATGGGGCGGACAAAAGGTTTGATGGTGCTTGGGTGAGCCACAATGAGGTGTTATTTGAGGAGGGGGAAGAGCGAGGCAGAAGGTTGGGGGAGATGGAGGTGAGAGTTTGAAGGGGGAAGAAGCGGGGAGGACGCTTTGAGGAGGGGGAGTGAGAGGGGGGAAATTGAGAAGCAATGAGGGTGGGGAGATTTGAAGGGGAGGGGTGAGGGGGGAGTTTGGGAGGGAAAGGACAAGGGGAGGGATTTGAAAGGGATGGGATATGGGGGAGATTTGGAGGGGAGGGGTGAGGCAGGAGTCTAGGAGGGGAGGGGCGAGGGGCCGTCTTGGCGGGGAGGGGTGAGGGGGTAGTTTAGGAGGGAGGGGGCAAGGGGGGAGATTTGAAAGGGATGGGTGATGGGGAAGATTTGGAGGGGAGGGGTGATGGGGAAGATTTGGAGGGGAGGGGTTATGGGGAAGATTTGGAGGGGAGGGGTGAGATTGGATTTTTGAAAATGTACGATTTATGGGAAACGAACATTTATTGCAAAATGAGTTTCTTGTGACCTTCGAGTTAAAAATACGTTTAAGGACGCTGGATGGAGGATGGAGTGCAGGAGAGTTTAGGGAATGTAGAAAAAAGGCACTATAGGAGATGGATATTTTTTTTGGGATGAATTGATTTGGTGAGCAAGTCGAAAGCAGCCTTTTAAAGAAGAAGAAGAAAAAGGTGTTATAAAATATGACGGAATACATAACTAGAGGGGAAAGTGTAAACATTGAAGGTTAATGAGTGAAAACTATCTGGGGAAATGGGGGAGAAACACGTGGTCGAAGAACGAACGAACGAATAAGAATGAATAAACGAATGAGAACGGAGAAGGGAATTTTTTTTTTTTTTTTTTTTTGAGTTGAGATTTACACAAGGAAGTAGGCTATGGGTGAAAAGACTGGGAATACAGAGAACGAAAGTTATTGGATCACAAACGAAGGACCGCTGAGAGAAAAACAAAGCCTCAAGGTTGTACAGTGCACACTGTACAAGGCCTCAAGACACGACACGGCAAACAGACGATCAATTTATGAAAGATAAACACCGAGAAACAACCAAAGTTGCACACAATAACTTCACACACCGAAAGATAAATACAGTTTCGATAAAATACAATTGTGAACAGACTTAACTTCGAAAAACGTGGAGACCGTGTGGAGCTTCGAAAATCCCTCCCACCGTCTCCGTGATCTCGCGAGACCATGATTATAAAGAATAGGTTTGAAAGTGAAAATGGTGCAGTATTATACCTGATATCTATCAATGTTATATAATCTTTACAAAAAACCCAGGATTATAAAGAATAGGTTTAAAAGTGAAAATGGTGCAGTATTGTACCTGATATCTATCAATGTTATATAATATTTACAAAAAAACCAGGATTATAAAGAATAGGTTTAAAAGTGACAATGGTGCAGTATTATACCTGATATCTATCAATGTTATATAATCTTTACAAAAAACCTCGGATTATAAAGAATAGGTTTAAAAGTGAAAATGGTGCAGTATTATACCTGATATCTATCAATGTTATATCATCTTTACAAAAAACCCATGATTATAAAGAATAGGTTTGAAAGTGAAAATGGTGCAGTATTATACCTGATATCTATCAATGTTATATCATCTTTACAAAAAACCCATGATTATAAAGAATAGGTTTGAAAGTGAAAATGGTGCAGTATTATACCTGATATCTATCAATGTTATATCATCTTTACAAAAAACCTCGGATTATAAAGAATAGGTTTAAAAGTGAAAATGGTGCAGTATTATACCTGATATCTATCAATGTTATATCATCTTTACAAAAAACCCAGGATTATAAAGAAGATGTTTAAAAGTGACAATGGTGCAGTATTATACCTGATATGTATCAATGTTATATCATCTTTACAAAAAACCTCGGATTATAAAGAATAGGTTTAAAAGTGAAAATGGTGCAGTATTATACCTGATATCTATCAATGTTATATCATCTTTACAAAAAACCCAGGATTATATAGAATAGGTTTAAAAGTGACAATGGTGCAGTATTATACCTGATATCTATCAATGCTATGTAATCTTCACAAAAAACCCAGGATTATAAAGAATAGGTTTAAAGGTGAAAATGGTGCAGTATTATACCTGATATCTATCAATGTTATATAATCTTTACAAAAAACCCAGGATTATAAAGAAGATGTTTAAAAGTGAAAATGGTGCAGTATTATACCTGATATCTATCAATGTTATATCATCTTTACAAAAAACCTCGGATTATAAAGAATAGGTTTAAAAGTAAAAATGGTGCAGTATTATACCTGATATCTATCAATGTTATGTCATCTTTACAAAAAACCTCGGATTATAAAGAATAGGTTTAAAAGTAAAAATGGTGCAGTATTATACCTGATATCTATCAATGTTATATCATCTTTACAAAAAACCTAGGATTATTTGAATAGGTTTAAAGGTGAAAATGGTGCAGTATTATACCTGATATCTATCAATGTTATGTCATCTTTACAAAAAACCTCGGATTATAAAGAAGAGGTTTAAAAGTGAAAATGGTGCAGTATTATACCTGATATCTATCAATGTTATATCATATTTCCAAAAAACCCAGGATTATAAAGAATAGGTTTAAAAGTGAAAATGGTGCAGTATTGTACCTGATATCTATCAATGTTATATAATATTTACAAAAAAACCAGGATTATAAAGAATAGGTTTAAAAGTGACAATGGTGCAGTATTATACCTGATATCTATCAATGTTATATAATCTTTACAAAAAACCTCGGATTATAAAGAATAGGTTTAAAAGTGAAAATGGTGCAGTATTATACCTGATATCTATCAATGTTATATCATCTTTACAAAAAACCCATGATTATAAAGAATAGGTTTGAAAGTGAAAATGGTGCAGTATTATACCTGATATCTATCAATGTTATATCATCTTTACAAAAAACCCATGATTATAAAGAATAGGTTTGAAAGTGAAAATGGTGCAGTATTATACCTGATATCTATCAATGTTATATCATCTTTACAAAAAACCTCGGATTATAAAGAATAGGTTTAAAAGTGAAAATGGTGCAGTATTATACCTGATATCTATCAATGTTATATAATCTTTACAAAAAACCTCGGATTATAAAGAATAGGTTTAAAAATGAAAATGGTGCAGTATTATACCTGATATCTATCAATGTTATATCATCTTTACAAAAAACCTAGGATTATTTGAATAGGTTTAAAGGTGAAAATGCTGCAGTATTATACCTCATATCTATCAATGTTATGTCATCTTTACAAAAAACCTCGGATTATAAAGAAGAGGTTTAAAAGTGAAAATGGTGCAGTATTATACCTGATATCTATCAATGTTATATTATCTTTACAAAAAACCTAGGATTATTTGAATAGGTTTAAAGGTGAAAATGCTGCAGTATTATACCTCATATCTATCAATGTTATGTCATCTTTACAAAAAACCTCGGATTATAAAGAAGAGGTTTAAAAGTGAAAATGGTGCAGTATTATACCTGATATCTATCAATGTTATATCATCTTTCCAAAAAACCCAGGATTATAAAGAATAGGTTTAAAAGTAAAAATGGTGCAGTATTATACCTGATATCTATCAATGTTATATCATCTTTCCAAAAAACCTAGGATTATTTGAATAGGTTTAAAGGTGAAAATGGTGCAGTATTATACCTGATATCTATCAATGTTACATCATCTTTACAAAAAACCTCGGATTATAAAGAATAGGTTTAAAAGTGAAAATGGTGCAGTTTTATACCTGATATCTATCAATGTTATATAATCTTTACAAAAAACCCAGGATTATAAAGAATAGGTTGAAAAGTGAGAATGGTGCAGTATTATACCTGATATCTATCAATGTTATATCATCTTTACAAAAAACCCAGGATTATTTGAATAGGTTTAAAAGTGACAATGGTGCAGTATTATACCTGATATCTATCAATGTTATATCATCTTTACAAAAAACCCAGGATTATTTGAATAGGTTGAAAAGTGACAATGGTGCAGTATTATACCTGATATCTATCAATGTTATATCATCTTTACAAAAAACCTCGGATTATAAAGAATAGGTTTAAAAGTGAAAATGGTGCAGTATTATACCTGATATCTATCAATGTTATATAATCTTTACAAAAAACCCAGGATTATAAAGAATAGGTTGAAAAGTGAGAATGGTGCAGTATTATACCTGATATCTATCAATGTTATATCATCTTCACAAAAAACCTCGGATTATAAGGAATAGGTTTGAAAGTGAAAATGGTGCAGTATTATACCTGATATCTATCAATGTTATATCATCTTTACAAAAAACCTCGGATTATAAAGAATAGGTTTAAAAGTGAAAATGGTGCAGTATTATACCTGATATCTATCAATGTTATATCATCTTTACAAAAAACCCAGGATTATTTGAATAGGTTTAAAGGTGAAAATGGTGCAGTATTATACCTGATATCTATCAATGTTATATCATCTTTACAAAAAACCCAGGATTATTTGAATAGGTTTAAAGGTGAAAATGGTGCAGTATTATACCTGATATCTATCAATGTTATCTCATCTTTACAAAAAACCCATGATTATAAAGAATAGGTTTGAAAGTGAAAATGGTGCAGTATTATACCTGATATCTATCAATGTTATATCATCTTCACAAAAAACCCATGATTATAAAGAATAGGTTTAAAAGTGAAAATGGTGCAGTATTATACCTGATATCTATCAATGTTATATAATCTTTACAAAAAACCCAGGATTATAAATAATAGGTTTAAAAGTGAAAATGGTGCAGTATTATACCTGATATCTATCAATGTTATATCATCTTTACAAAAAATCCAGGATTATAAAGAATAGGTTTAAAAGTGAAAATGGTGCAGTATTATACCTGATATCTATCAATGTTATATCATCTTTACAAAAAACCTCGGATTATAAAGAAGATGTTTAAAAGTGAAAATGGTGCAGTATTATACCTGATATCTATCAATGTTATATAATCTTTACAAAAAATCCAGGATTATAAAGAATAGGTTTAAAAGTGAAAATGGTGCAATGGGTTTAAAAGTGAAAACCCATGATTATTATACCTGATATCTATCAATGTTATATCTTCTTTACAAAAAACCCAGGTTTATAAAGAAGATGTTTAAAAGTGACAATGGTGCAGTATTATACCTGATATGTATCAATGTTATATCATCTTTACAAAAAACCTCGGATTTTAAAGAATAGGTTTAAAAGTGAAAATGGTGCAGTGTTATACCTGATATCTATCAATGTTATATCATCTTTACAAAAAACCCAGGATTATTTGAATAGGTTTAAAGGTGAAAATGGTGCAGTATTATACCTGATATCTATCAATGTTATATAATCTTTACAAAAAACCCAGGATTATTTGAATAGGTTTAAAGGTGAAAATGGTGCAGTATTATACCTGATATCTATCAATGTTATATCATCTTCACAAAAAACCCATGATTATAAAGAATAGGTTTAAAAGTGAAAATGGTGCAGTATTATACCTGATATCTCTCAATGTTATATAATCTTTACAAAAAACCCAGGATTATAAAGAATAGGTTTAAAAGTGAAAATAGTGCAGTATTATACCTGATATCTATCAATGTTATATAATCTTTACAAAAAACCCAGGATTATAAAGAATAGGTTTAAAAGTGAAAATAGTGCAGTATTATACCTGATATCTATCAATGTTATATAATCTTTACAAAAAACCTCGGATTATAAAGAATAGGTTTAAAAGTGAAAATGGTGCAGTATTGTACCTGATATCTATCAATGTTATATAATATTTACAAAAAAACCAGGATTATAAAGAATAGGTTTAAAAGTGACAATGGTGCAGTATTATACCTGATATCTATCAATGTTATATAATCTTTACAAAAAACCTCGGATTATAAAGAATAGGTTTAAAAGTGAAAATGGTGCAGTATTATACCTGATATCTATCAATGTTATATCATCTTTACAAAAAACCTTTTTTTTTTTTTCTTTTTTTTTTTGTATACAAGATCGAGGCTCGTGAAAGAGCGAACATTAATCACACAGAAAGACAAACCGACACATAAAACATATAACATCGGGAGTGGTAGACAAGATGGGGAGAGAGGGGGAAGGACACAAACACAACATTTGAGAGCAGGGACCGAGAGACATGGAGACATCGAGAGATCTGAGAGAGGGCGAGGGCTTTGGGGGGGGGGGGCATGGGAAGGGGGCGGTGGGAGAGGTATAAAACATATGGACACTGCCAGGACTTCCAGGAAAGAAGTTGGAATTTCAAACAAGGTGGATCTGGGGTGAATTAGCGGGGGTGGAAAAGATCAAGGTTTTGGATGGGGGAAGATAAGAGATGGTGGTGAACAGCTGTTTTAAAGACCTGGAGGGAGGAGTGGGATTGAAGGGAGTGAGGGAGTTTGTTCCAGAGGCGGGAGAAAAGAGGAATGAAAGAGTGAAGGTGAGCAGAGAGCCGAGATTTCGGCAGTTTAACCATCAGAGGGTTGCTGGCAGATCTTGTGCGACCTGTAGGAATATTTGGGGGACAGAGCACAGAGAGAGCTGGGGGTGCAAGGCCGGAGAGGAGTCGGTAGAAGACAGAAAGACCACCTACCTGCCTGCGGTGAGTGAGTGAAAGGCCCTCAGAGATAGCTTCATCGCGGGAGATTCCAATAATTCTGAAAGCTTTGGTTTCAACAGCGTGAAGCCGAGCTAGGTGTGAGGCAGGAGCACCGGCCCATAGGGGAGAACAGTATTCCATTGAGCTGCGGATGAAAGCCTTGTATGTGGTGAGGAGCTCAGGTGTGCCGAGGAAGGACTTCGCACGACGGAGGATGCCCAGTCGGCGACTGGCTTTGGAGGCCAGCTTGGAAATGTGGTTTTCCCAAGAAAGATCATGGCAGATAGTGAGACCCAAAATCTTGAGCGACAGAACTTCTTGGAGAGGATTGTTGAGAAAGTAGATGGGAGGGTTGTCCAGTCGATCTTTTCGGAGAGTCATAGTAAGAGTGTGAGATTTGTCAGGATTGAAAGACATGTTCCACTTGTTTGACCAGTCTGTGATTTTGTCCAGGTCTTCAGAGAGTGAGGAGGCAGCAGACTGCCGATCTGAGGGAAGAGGAATGGAGCGGCAGAGAGTGGAGTCATCAGCAAAGAGATAGAGAGGATTTTCGAGAGAGTCAGAGAGATCATTGATGAAGACCAGAAAAAGCACGGGGCCCAGAACACTGCCTTGGGGAACTCCAGCCTGAACAGGAAGAGGAGATGAGAGAAACCCATTCAGGGCCACACGTTGACGACGACTAGAGAGGAAGTCCGCCAGCCATGCGTGGGAATTTCCATGGATACCAAAGGAGGAGAGTTTGGTGAGCAGAGCGGGGTGCCAGACCGTGTCGAAGGCACGTGATATGTCGAGGGAGACAGCTCTAATTTCCTGTTTGGCATTGAGGACCTCCATCCATTGTTGAGACAGCAGAAGCAGCATGTCCAGAGTAGAGTGACCTGGTCTGAAACCAAATTGATGATCAGAGATCAAGCCATTGGAGAAGAGGAAAGATTTCATATCCGAAGCAATGATGGATTCCATGACTTTGCTGATAATTGGGAGAAGGCTGATTGGTCTGTAGTTGCTAGGATCTGTTTTTGCACCTTTTTTGTGCAAAGCGGTGATGTTGGCTGATTTCCAAGCAGATGGCAGTTGACCTTGAGCAAAAGAGAGGGTGAAGAGAACAGAGAGAGGGTGAGATAGAGCAGCAGAGCAGGATTTTAGGACCCGTGGGCTGATACCGTCGGGTCCAGTTGCAGAATCAGAGTCGAGGGTTGACAGAAACTTTTCCACCTTGTCAGGAGGAAAGGACACGGAGTCCAGGAGCAGCAGGGTACGACTGGGTATGGTGGGTACAGAGAGGGATGGGTTTTGGACACAAGATTTAGAGGCAAACACAGAGTTGAGGCATTCAGCTTTTTCACGTGCGGAGTCAGCTGTGTAGCCGTTTGAGGTAAGGGAGGGGATGGAGGGGGAACAAACACCAGAAACGGATTTGACAGACGCCACCAAGATTTGGAAGAGGGAGACAGATAAGAGAGTTCGGTCTTGAGAACGGAGAGATATTGTTTCCTGGCTCTCCTGAGGGTGGACACACACTTGTTTCGGGCTTTGTGAAAGGAAATGAGATTTCCTTCCGTTGGATTTGCTTTCCAGGAGACGAAGGCAAGTTGTTTCTGGGCAACAGCCTCACCACAAGATTCCGTGTACCATGGACGGGAGGAAGGGTATGACAACTGAAGACGAGATGGGATAAATCTGTGCATGAGAGAGAGCAATTTACTTTGGAAGAATTCCCAGGATGAGTTGATGTCAGAGGTGGTAGAGATGGGAGACCAGTCCAGATGATTGATGGCTGCTTGAAGACCGTGCCAGTTGGCCTGAGTGAAATGCCAGACTCGTCGACGCTGAGCAGGCTCCCTGAGGATGGTCAGAGAGATGTCCACTTTAACAAGGACGTGATCAGATGATCCGACCGGAGCAGAAGAAGAGCAGCAGACATTTTCAGGGAAGTTAGTCATAACCAAGTCCAGAAGAGAAGATGTTCCGTTGACTGAGATCCGGGTTGGGAAATTGACAGATTGTGTCAGTCCCAGTGAGTCGCAGAAGTCCTTTGCTGAGGAGCCATGGCTGGTGAGAGAGGTACCCACACCCAGCCAACTG
This sequence comes from Myxine glutinosa, assembly GCF_964187855.1. Taxonomy (NCBI): domain Eukaryota; kingdom Metazoa; phylum Chordata; class Myxini; order Myxiniformes; family Myxinidae; genus Myxine; species Myxine glutinosa. The sequence goes on along the minus strand of NW_027616491.1, from coordinate 43,283 downwards.
GCATGATGACAGTTGAAATCACCACATATGAGGAGAGAGAGTTGGGATGAGTAGATAGAAGTTGGTCCATATCATCAGACAGCGAGATGTAGATGGAGTCATCACTGTTTGGTGGACGGTACAACACACATATGAACAAGAGGTGGGAGCGAAGGGGAAGCCGTAGCCAGAGGTATTCCTGGGGGTGAGGTGGAGAGAGTGCAGTGCAGGGCGAGTGAGGAAGAGAGTTTTTGATAAAGATAGCAACCCCGCCTCCAGGACGAGGCTCAGGTCTATCATACCGGAGGAGGGAGTAGCCCGGGAGAGATACTATGGAATCAGAGACATCATAAATGAGGAAAGTTTCTGTTAAGCAGATCACGTCTGGTTTGACAGAAGCAACCTGTATGGAGAGATCAGTTAAGTTTGAACGAAGGCCCCGGATGTTTGAGGTCCATACCGTTAATGAAGAGGAAGGGGGAGCATCAGATACAGAACAGGGGGGAGGAGGGGTAGGGTAAGATGTGGAAGAGGTGGAAGAGATAGGGAGAGCTGTTGAAGGTGTGTCAGAGATTTCAGAATAGCTCGGAGAAAGGGAAGGATGGGGCGGACAAAAGGTTTGATGGTGCTTGGGTGAGCCACAATGAGGTGTTATTTGAGGAGGGGGAAGAGCGAGGCAGAAGGTTGGGGGAGATGGAGGTGAGAGTTTGAAGGGGGAAGAAGCGGGGAGGACGCTTTGAGGAGGGGGAGTGAGAGGGGGGAAATTGAGAAGCAATGAGGGTGGGGAGATTTGAAGGGGAGGGGTGAGGGGGGAGTTTGGGAGGGAAAGGACAAGGGGAGGGATTTGAAAGGGATGGGATATGGGGGAGATTTGGAGGGGAGGGGTGAGGCAGGAGTCTAGGAGGGGAGGGGCGAGGGGCCGTCTTGGCGGGGAGGGGTGAGGGGGTAGTTTAGGAGGGAGGGGGCAAGGGGGGAGATTTGAAAGGGATGGGTGATGGGGAAGATTTGGAGGGGAGGGGTGATGGGGAAGATTTGGAGGGGAGGGGTTATGGGGAAGATTTGGAGGGGAGGGGTGAGATTGGATTTTTGAAAATGTACGATTTATGGGAAACGAACATTTATTGCAAAATGAGTTTCTTGTGACCTTCGAGTTAAAAATACGTTTAAGGACGCTGGATGGAGGATGGAGTGCAGGAGAGTTTAGGGAATGTAGAAAAAAGGCACTATAGGAGATGGATATTTTTTTTGGGATGAATTGATTTGGTGAGCAAGTCGAAAGCAGCCTTTTAAAGAAGAAGAAGAAAAAGAAAAAGGTGTTATAAAATATGACGGAATACATAACTTGAGGGGAAAGAGTAAACATTGAAGGTTAATGAGTGAAAACTATCTGGGGAAATGGGGGAGAAACACGTGGTCGAAGAACGAACGAACGAATAAGAATGAATAAACGAATGAGAACAGAGAAGGGAATTTTTTTTTTTTTTTTTTTTTTTTTTTTTTGAGTTGAGATTTACACAAGGAAGTAGGCTATGGGTGAAAAGGCTGGGAATACAGAGAACGAAAGTTATTGGATCACAAACGAAGGACCGCTGAGAGAAAAACAAAGCCTCAAGGTTGTACAGTGCACACTGTACAAGGCCTCAAGACACGACACGGCAAACAGACGATCAATTTATGAAAGATAAACACCGAGAAACAACCAAAGTTGCACACAATAACTTCACACACCGAAAGATAAATACAGTTTCGATAAAATACAATTGTGAACAGACTTAACTTCGAAAAACGTGGAGACCGTGTGGAGCTTCGAAAATCCCTCCCACCGTCTCCGTGATCTCGCGAGACCATGATTATAAAGAATAGGTTTGAAAGTGAAAATGGTGCAGTATTATACCTGATATCTATCAATGTTATATAATCTTTACAAAAAACCCAGGATTATAAAGAATAGGTTTAAAAGTGAAAATGGTGCAGTATTGTACCTGATATCTATCAATGTTATATAATATTTACAAAAAAACCAGGATTATAAAGAATAGGTTTAAAAGTGACAATGGTGCAGTATTATACCTGATATCTATCAATGTTATATAATCTTTACAAAAAACCTCGGATTATAAAGAATAGGTTTAAAAGTGAAAATGGTGCAGTATTATACCTGATATCTATCAATGTTATATCATCTTCTACAAAAAACCCATGATTATAAAGAATAGGTTTGAAAGTGAAAATGGTGCAGTATTATACCTGATATCTATCAATGTTATATCATCTTTACAAAAAACCCATGATTATAAAGAATAGGTTTGAAAGTGAAAATGGTGCAGTATTATACCTGATATCTATCAATGTTATATCATCTTTACAAAAAACCTCGGATTATAAAGAATAGGTTTAAAAGTGAAAATGGTGCAGTATTATACCTGATATCTATCAATGTTATATCATCTTTACAAAAAACCCAGGATTATAAAGAAGATGTTTAAAAGTGACAATGGTGCAGTATTATACCTGATATCTATCAATGTTATATCATCTTTACAAAAAACCTCGGATTATAAAGAATAGGTTTAAAAGTGAAAATGGTGCAGTATTATACCTGATATCTATCAATGTTATATCATCTTTACAAAAAACCCAGGATTATATAGAATAGGTTTAAAAGTGACAATGGTGCAGTATTATACCTGATATCTATCAATGCTATGTAATCTTCACAAAAAACCCAGGATTATAAAGAATAGGTTTAAAGGTGAAAATGGTGCAGTATTATACCTGATATCTATCAATGTTATATAATCTTTACAAAAAACCCAGGATTATAAAGAAGATGTTTAAAAGTGAAAATGGTGCAGTATTATACCTGATATCTATCAATGTTATATCATCTTTACAAAAAACCTCGGATTATAAAGAATAGGTTTAAAAGTAAAAATGGTGCAGTATTATACCTGATATCTATCAATGTTATGTCATCTTTACAAAAAACCTCGGATTATAAAGAATAGGTTTAAAAGTAAAAATGGTGCAGTATTATACCTGATATCTATCAATGTTATATCATCTTTACAAAAAACCTAGGATTATTTGAATAGGTTTAAAGGTGAAAATGGTGCAGTATTATACCTCATATCTATCAATGTTATGTCATCTTTACAAAAAACCTCGGATTATAAAGAAGAGGTTTAAAAGTGAAAATGGTGCAGTATTATACCTGATATCTATCAATGTTATATCATATTTCCAAAAAACCCAGGATTATAAAGAATAGGTTTAAAAGTGAAAATGGTGCAGTATTGTACCTGATATCTATCAATGTTATATAATATTTACAAAAAAACCAGGATTATAAAGAATAGGTTTAAAAGTGACAATGGTGCAGTATTATACCTGATATCTATCAATGTTATATAATCTTTACAAAAAACCTCGGATTATAAAGAATAGGTTTAAAAGTGAAAATGGTGCAGTATTATACCTGATATCTATCAATGTTATATCATCTTTACAAAAAACCCATGATTATAAAGAATAGGTTTGAAAGTGAAAATGGTGCAGTATTATACCTGATATCTATCAATGTTATATCATCTTTACAAAAAACCCATGATTATAAAGAATATGTTTGAAAGTGAAAATGGTGCAGTATTATACCTGATATCTATCAATGTTATATCATCTTTACAAAAAACCTCGGATTATAAAGAATAGGTTTAAAAGTGAAAATGGTGCAGTATTATACCTGATATCTATCAATGTTATATCATCTTTACAAAAAACCCAGGATTATAAAGAAGATGTTTAAAAGTGACAATGGTGCAGTATTATACCTGATATGTATCAATGTTATATCATCTTTACAAAAAACCTCGGATTATAAAGAATAGGTTTAAAAGTGAAAATGGTGCAGTATTATACCTGATATCTCTCAATGTTATATCATCTTTACAAAAAACCCAGGATTATGAAGAATAAGTTTAAAAGTGACAATGGTGCAGTATTATACCTGATATCTATCAATGTTATATCATCTTTACAAAAAACCTCGGATTATAAAGAATAGGTTTAAAAGTGAAAATGGTGCAGTATTATACCTGATATCTATCAATGTTATATCATCTTTACAAAAAACCCAGGATTATAAAGAATAGGTTTAGAAGTGAAAATGATGCAGTATTATACCTGATATCTATCAATGTTATATAATCTTTACAGAAAACCTCGGATTATAAAGAAGATGTTTAAAAGTGAAAATGGTGCAGTATTATACCTGATATCTATCAATGTTATATAATCTTTACAAAAAATCCAGGATTATAAAGAATAGGTTTAAAAGTGAAAATGGTGCAATGGGTTTAAAAGTGAAAACCCATGATTATTATACCTGATATCTATCAATGTTATAACTTCTTTACAAAAAACCCAGGTTTATAAAGAAGATGTTTAAAAGTGACAATGGTGCAGTATTATACCTGATATGTATCAATGTTATATCATCTTTACAAAAAACCTTGGATTTTAAAGAATAGGTTTAAAAGTGAAAATGGTGCAGTGTTATACCTGATATCTATCAATGTTATATCATCTTTACAAAAAACCCAGGATTATTTGAATAGGTTTAAAGGTGAAAATGGTGCAGTATTATACCTGATATCTATCAATGTTATATAATCTTTACAAAAAACCCAGGATTATTTGAATAGGTTTAAAGGTGAAAATGGTGCAGTATTATACCTGATATCTATCAATGTTATATCATCTTTACAAAAAACCCATGATTATAAAGAATAGGTTTGAAAGTGAAAATGGTGCAGTATTATACCTGATATCTATCAATGTTATATCATCTTCACAAAAAACCCATGATTATAAAGAATAGGTTTAAAAGTGAAAATGGTGCAGTATTATACCTGATATCTATCAATGTTATATAATCTTTACAAAAAACCCAGGATTATAAAGAATAGGTTTAAAAGTGAAAATGGTGCAGTATTATAACTGATATCTATCAATGTTATATAATCTTTACAAAAAACCCAGGATTATAAAGAATAGGTTTAAAAGTGAAAATGGTGCAGTATTATACCTGATATCTATCAATGTTATATCATCTTTACAAAAAACCCAGGATTATAAAGAATAGGTTTAAAAGTGACAATGGTGCAGTATTATACCTGATATCTATCAATGTTATGTAATCTTCACAAAAAACCTCGGATTATAAAGAATAGGTTTAAAAGTGACAATGGTGCAGTATTATACCTGATATCTATCAATGTTATATAATCTTTACAAAAAACCCAGGATTATAAAGAATAGGTTTAAAAGTGAAAATGGTGCAGTATTGTACCTGATATCTATCAATGTTATATAATATTTACAAAAAAACCAGGATTATAAAGAATAGGTTTAAAAGTGACAATGGTGCAGTATTATACCTGATATCTATCAATGTTATATAATCTTTACAAAAAACCTCGGATTATAAAGAATAGGTTTAAAAGTGACAATGGTGCAGTATTATACCTGATATCTATCAATGTTATATCATCTTTACAAAAAACCTAGGATTATTTGAATAGGTTTAAAGGTGAAAATGGTGCAGTATTATACCTGATATCTATCAATGTTATGTCATCTTTACAAAAAACCTCGGATTATAAAGAAAGGTTTAAAAGTGAAAATGGTGCAGTATTATACCTGATATCTATCAATGTTATATCATATTTCCAAAAAACCCAGGATTATAAAGAATAGGTTTAAAGGTGAAAATGGTGCAGTATTATACCTGATATCTATCAATGTTATGTCATCTTTACAAAAAACCTCGGATTATAAAGAAGATGTTTAAAAGTGAAAATGGTGCAGTATTATACCTGATATCTATCAATGTTATATCATATTTCCAAAAAACCTAGGATTATTTGAATAGGTTTAAAGGTGAAAATGGTGCAGTATTATACCTGATATCTATCAATGTTATATAATCTTTACAAAAAACCTCGGATTATAAAGAATAGGTTTAAAAGTGAAAATGGTGCAGTATTATACCTGATATCTATCAATGTTATATCATCTTTACAAAAAACCCAGGATTATATAGAATAGGTTTAAAAGTGACAATGGTGCAGTATTATACCTGATATCTATCAATGCTATGTAATCTTCACAAAAAACCCAGGATTATAAAGAATAGGTTTAAAGGTGAAAATGGTGCAGTATTATACCTGATATCTATCAATGTTACATCATCTTTACAAAAAACCTCGGATTATAAAGAATAGGTTTAAAAGTAAAAATGGTGCAGTATTATACCTGATATCTATCAATGTTATGTCATCTTTACAAAAAACCTCGGATTATAAAGAATAGGTTTAAAAGTAAAAATGGTGCAGTATTATACCTGATATCTATCAATGTTTTATCATCTTTACAAAAAACCTAGGATTATTTGAATAGGTTTAAAGGTGAAAATGGTGCAGTATTATACCTGATATCTATCAATGTTATGTCATCTTTACAAAAAACCTCGGATTATAAAGAAGAGGTTTAAAAGTGAAAATGGTGCAGTATTATACCTGATATCTATCAATGTTATATCATATTTCCAAAAAACCCAGGATTATAAAGAATAGGTTTAAAAGTAAAAATGGTGCAGTATTATACCTGATATCTATCAATGTTATATCATCTTTCCAAAAAACCTAGGATTATTTGAATAGATTTAGAGGTGAAAATGGTGCAGTATTATACCTGATATCTATCAATGTTATATCATCTTTCCAAAAAACCCAGGATTATAAAGAATAGGTTTGAAAGTGACAATGGTGCAGAATTATACCTGATATCTATCAATGTTATATAATCTTTACAAAAAACCCAGGATTATATAGAATAGGTTTAAAAGTGACAATGTTGCAGTATTATACCTGATATCTATCAATGTTATATAATCATTACAAAAAACCTCGGATTATAAAGAATAGGTTTAAAAGTGAAAATGGTGCAGTTTTATACCTGATATCTATCAATGTTATATAATCTTTACAAAAAACCCAGGATTATAAAGAATAGGTTGAAAAGTGACAATGGTGCAGTATTATACCTGATATCTATCAATGTTATATCATCTTTACAAAAAACCCATGATTATAAGGAATAGGTTTGAAAGTGAAAATGGTGCAGTATTATACCTGATATCTATCAATGTTATATCATCTTTACAAAAAACCTCGGATTATAAAGAATAGGTTTAAAAGTGAAAATGGTGCAGTATTATACCTGATATCTATCAATGTTATATCATCTTTACAAAAAACCCAGGATTATTTGAATAGGTTTAAAGGTGAAATGGTGCAGTATTATACCTGATATCTATCAATGTTATATCATCTTTACAAAAAACCCAGGATTATTTGAATAGGTTTAAAGGTGAAAATGGTGCAGTATTATACCTGATATCTATCAATGTTATATAATCTTTACAAAAAACCCAGGATTATAAAGAATAGGTTTAAAAGTGAAAATGGTGCAGTATTATACCTGATATCTATCAATGTTATATAAACTTTACAAAAAACCTCGGATTATAAAGAATAGGTTTAAAAGTGAAAATGGTGCAGTATTATACCTGATATCTATCAATGTTATATCATCTTTACAAAAAACCCAGGATTATGAAGAATAGGTTTAAAAGTGACAATGGTGCAGTATTATACCTGATATCTATCAATGTTATATAATCTTTACAAAAAACCTCGGATTATAAAGAATAGGTTTAAAAATGAAAATGGTGCAGTATTATACCTGATATCTATCAATGTTATATCATCTTTACAAAAAACCTAGGATTATTTGAATAGGTTTAAAGGTGAAAATGCTGCAGTATTATACCTCATATCTATCAATGTTATGTCATCTTTACAAAAAACCTCGGATTATAAAGAAGAGGTTTAAAAGTGAAAATGGTGCAGTATTATACCTGATATCTATCAATGTTATATCATCTTTACAAAAAACCTAGGATTATTTGAATAGGTTTAAAGGTGAAAATGCTGCAGTATTATACCTCATATCTATCAATGTTATGTCATCTTTACAAAAAACCTCGGATTATAAAGAAGAGGTTTAAAAGTGAAAATGGTGCAGTATTATACCTGATATCTATCAATGTTATATCATCTTTCCAAAAAACCCAGGATTATAAAGAATAGGTTTAAAAGTAAAAATGGTGCAGTATTATACCTGATATCTATCAATGTTATATCATCTTTCCAAAAAACCTAGGATTATTTGAATAGGTTTAAAGGTGAAAATGGTGCAGTATTATACCTGATATCTATCAATGTTACATCATCTTTACAAAAAACCTCGGATTATAAAGAATAGGTTTAAAAGTGAAAATGGTGCAGTTTTATACCTGATATCTATCAATGTTATATAATCTTTACAAAAAACCCAGGATTATAAAGAATAGGTTGAAAAGTGAGAATGGTGCAGTATTATACCTGATATCTATCAATGTTATATCATCTTTACAAAAAACCCATGATTATAAGGAATAGGTTTGAAAGTGAAAATGGTGCAGTATTATACCTGATATCTATCAATGTTATATCATCTTTACAAAAAACCTCGGATTATAAAGAATAGGTTTAAAAGTGAAAATGGTGCAGTATTATACCTGATATCTATCAATGTTATATCATCTTTACAAAAAACCCAGGATTATTTGAATAGGTTTAAAGGTGAAAATGGTGCAGTATTATACCTGATATCTATCAATGTTATATCATCTTTACAAAAAACCCAGGATTATTTGAATAGGTTTAAAGGTGAAAATGGTGCAGTATTATACCTGATATCTATCAATGTTACATCATCTTTACAAAAAACCTCGGATTATAAAGAATAGGTTTAAAAGTGAAAATGGTGCAGTTTTATACCTGATATCTATCAATGTTATATAATCTTTACAAAAAACCCAGGATTATAAAGAATAGGTTGAAAAGTGACAATGGTGCAGTATTATACCTGATATCTATCAATGTTATATCATCTTTACAAAAAACTCATGATTATAAGGAATAGGTTTGAAAGTGAAAATGGTGCAGTATTATACCTGATATCTATCAATGTTATATCATCTTTACAAAAACCTCGGATTATAAAGAATAGGTTTAAAAGTGAAAATGGTGCAGTATTATACCTGATATCTATCAATGTTATATCATCTTTACAAAAAACCCAGGATTATTTGAATAGGTTTAAAGGTGAAAATGGTGCAGTATTATACCTGATATCTATCAATGTTATATCATCTTTACAAAAAACCCAGGATTATTTGAATAGGTTTAAAGGTGAAAATGGTGCAGTATTATACCTGATATCTATCAATGTTATATCATCTTTACAAAAAACCCAGGATTATAAAGAATAGGTTTAAAAGTGAAAATGGTGCAGTATTATACCTGATATCTATCAATGTTATATAAACTTTACAAAAAACCTCGGATTATAAAGAATAGGTTTAAAAGTGAAAATGGTGCAGTATTATACCTGATATCTATCAATGTTATATCATCTTTACAAAAAACCCAGGATTATGAAGAATAAGTTTAAAAGTGACAATGGTGCAGTATTATACCTGATATCTATCAATGTTATATCATCTTTACAAAAAACCTCGGATTATAAAGAATAGGTTTAAAAGTGAAAATGGTGCAGTATTATACCTGATATCTATCAATGTTATATCATCTTTACAAAAAACCCAGGATTATAAAGAATAGGTTTAGAAGTGAAAATGATGCAGTATTATACCTGATATCTATCAATGTTATATAATCTTTACAGAAAACCTCGGATTATAAAGAAGATGTTTAAAAGTGAAAATGGTGCAGTATTATACCTGATATCTATCAATGTTATATAATCTTTACAAAAAATCCAGGATTATAAAGAATAGGTTTAAAAGTGAAAATGGTGCAGTATTATACCTGATATCTATCAATGTTATATCATCTTTACAAAAAACCTCGGATTATAAAGAAGATGTTTAAAAGTGAAAATGGTGCAGTATTATACCTGATATCTATCAATGTCATATAATCTTTACAAAAAATCCAGGATTATAAAGAATAGGTTTAAAAGTGAAAATGGTGCAATGGGTTTAAAAGTGAAAACCCATGATTATTATACCTGATATCTATCAATGTTATAACTTCTTTACAAAAAACCCAGGTTTATAAAGAAGATGTTTAAAAGTGACAATGGTGCAGTATTATACCTGATATGTATCAATGTTATATCATCTTTACAAAAAACCTCGGATTTTAAAGAATAGGTTTAAAAGTGAAAATGGTGCAGTGTTATACCTGATATCTATCAATGTTATATCATCTTTACAAAAAACCCAGGATTATTTGAATAGGTTTAAAGGTGAAAATGGTGCAGTATTATACCTGATATCTATCAATGTTATATAATCTTTACAAAAAACCCAGGATTATTTGAATAGGTTTAAAGGTGAAAATGGTGCAGTATTATACCTGATATCTATCAATGTTATATCATCTTTACAAAAAACCCATGATTATAAAGAATAGGTTTGAAAGTGAAAATGGTGCAGTATTATACCTGATATCTATCAATGTTATATCATCTTCACAAAAAACCCATGATTATAAAGAATAGGTTTAAAAGTGAAAATGGTGCAGTATTATACCTGATATCTATCAATGTTATATAATCTTTACAAAAAACCCAGGATTATAAAGAATAGGTTTAAAAGTGAAAATGGTGCAGTATTATAACTGATATCTATCAATGTTATATAATCTTTACAAAAAACCCAGGATTATAAAGAATAGGTTTAAAAGTGAAAATGGTGCAGTATTATACCTGATATCTATCAATGTTATATCATCTTTACAAAAAACCCAGGATTATAAAGAATAGGTTTAAAAGTGACAATGGTGCAGTATTATACCTGATATCTATCAATGTTATGTAATCTTCACAAAAAACCCAGAATTATAAAGAATAGGTTTAAAAGTGACAATGGTGCAGTATTATACCTGATATCTATCAATGTTATATAATCTTTACAAAAAACCCAGGATTATAAAGAATAGGTTTAAAAGTGAAAATGGTGCAGTATTGTACCTGATATCTATCAATGTTATATAATATTTACAAAAAAACCAGGATTATAAAGAATAGGTTTAAAAGTGACAATGGTGCAGTATTATACCTGATATCTATCAATGTTATATAATCTTTACAAAAAACCTCGGATTATAAAGAATAGGTTTAAAAGTGAAAATGGTGCAGTATTATACCTGATATCTATCAATGTTATATCATCTTTACAAAAAACCCATGATTATAAAGAATAGGTTTGAAAGTGAAAATGGTGCAGTATTATACCTGATATCTATCAATGTTATATCATCTTTACAAAAAACCTCGGATTATAAAGAATAGGTTTAAAAGTGAAAATGGTGCAGTATTATACCTGATATCTATCAATGTTATATCATCTTTACAAAAAACCCAGGATTATAAAGAAGATGTTTAAAAGTGACAATGGTGCAGTATTATACCTGATATGTATCAATGTTATATCATCTTTACAAAAAACCTCGGATTATAAAGAATAGGTTTAAAAGTGAAAATGGTGCAGTATTATACCTGATATCTATCAATGTTATATCATCTTTACAAAAAACCCAGGATTATATAGAATAGGTTTAAAAGTGACAATGGTGCAGTATTATACCTGATATCTATCAATGCTATGTAATCTTCACAAAAAACCCAGGATTATAAAGAATAGGTTTAAAGGTGAAAATGGTGCAGTATTATACCTGATATCTATCAATGTTATATAATCTTTCCAAAAAACCCAGGATTATAAAGAAGATGTTTAAAAGTGAAAATGGTGCAGTATTATACCTGATATCTATCAATGTTATGTCATCTTTACAAAAAACCTCGGATTATAAAGAATAGGTTTAAAAGTAAAAATGGTGCAGTATTATACCTGATATCTATCAATGTTATATCATCTTTACAAAAAACCTAGGATTATTTGAATAGGTTTAAAGGTGAAAATGGTGCAGTATTATACCTGATATCTATCAATGTTATGTCATCTTTACAAAAAACCTCGGATTATAAAGAAAGGTTTAAAAGTGAAAATGGTGCAGTATTATACCTGATATCTATCAATGTTATATCATATTTCCAAAAAACCCAGGATTATAAAGAATAGGTTTAAAGGTGAAAATGGTGCAGTATTATACCTGATATCTATCAATGTTATGTCATCTTTACAAAAAACCTCGGATTATAAAGAAGATGTTTAAAAGTGAAAATGGTGCAGTATTATACCTGATATCTATCAATGTTATATCATATTTCCAAAAAACCTAGGATTATTTGAATAGGTTTAAAGGTGAAAATGGTGCAGTATTATACCTGATATCTATCAATGTTATATAATCTTTACAAAAAACCTCGGATTATAAAGAATAGGTTTAAAAGTGAAAATGGTGCAGTATTATACCTGATATCTATCAATGTTATATCATCTTTACAAAAAACCCAGGATTATATAGAATAGGTTTAAAAGTGACAATGGTGCAGTATTATACCTGATATCTATCAATGCTATGTAATCTTCACAAAAAACCCAGGATTATAAAGAATAGGTTTAAAGGTGAAAATGGTGCAGTATTATACCTGATATCTATCAATGTTACATCATCTTTACAAAAAACCTCGGATTATAAAGAATAGGTTTAAAAGTAAAAATGGTGCAGTATTATACCTGATATCTATCAATGTTATGTCATCTTTACAAAAAACCTCAGATTATAAAGAATAGGTTTAAAAGTAAAAATGGTGCAGTATTATACCTGATATCTATCAATGTTATATCATCTTTACAAAAAACCTAGGATTATTTGAATAGGTTTAAAGGTGAAAATGGTGCAGTATTATACCTGATATCTATCAATGTTATGTCATCTTTACAAAAAACCTTGGATTATAAAGAAGAGGTTTAAAAGTGAAAATGGTGCAGTATTATACCTGATATCTATCAATGTTATATCATATTTCGAAAAAACCCAGGATTATAAAGAATAGGTTTAAAAGTAAAAATGGTGCAGTATTATACCTGATATCTATCAATGTTATATCATCTTTCCAAAAAACCTAGGATTATTTGAATAGATTTAGAGGTGAAAATGGTGCAGTATTATACCTGATATCTATCAATGTTATATCATCTTTCCAAAAAACCCAGGATTATAAAGAATAGGTTTGAAAGTGACAATGGTGCAGAATTATACCTGATATCTATCAATGTTATATAATCTTTACAAAAAACCCAGGATTATATAGAATAGGTTTAAAAGTGACAATGTTGCAGTATTATACCTGATATCTATCAATGTTATATAATCATTACAAAAAACCTCGGATTATAAAGAATAGGTTTAAAAGTGAAAATGGTGCAGTTTTATACCTGATATCTATCAATGTTATATAATTATCTTTACAAAAAACCCAGGATTATAAAGAATAGGTTGAAAAGTGACAATGGTGCAGTATTATACCTGATATCTATCAATGTTATATCATCTTTACAAAAAACCCATGATTATAAGGAATAGGTTTGAAAGTGAAAATGGTGCAGTATTATACCTGATATCTATCAATGTTATATCATCTTTACAAAAAACCTCGGATTATAAAGAATAGGTTTAAAAGTGAAAATGGTGCAGTATTATACCTGATATCTATCAATGTTATATCATCTTTACAAAAAACCCAGGATTATTTGATTAGGTTTAAAGGTGAAATGGTGCAGTGTTATACCTGATATCTATCAATGTTATATCATCTTTACAAAAAACCCAGGATTATTTGAATAGGTTTAAAGGTGAAAATGGTGCAGTATTATACCTGATATCTATCAATGTTATATCATCTTTACAAAAAACCCAGGATTATTTGAATAGGTTTAAAGGTGAAAATGGTGCAGTATTATACCTGATATCTATCAATGTTATATCATCTTTACAAAAAACCCATGATTATAAAGAATAGGTTTGAAAGTGAAAATGGTGCAGTATTATACCTGATATCTATCAATGTTATATCATCTTTACAAAAAACCTCGGATTATAAAGAATAGGTTTAAAAGTGAAAATGGTGCAGTATTATACCTGATATCTATCAATGTTATATCATCTTTACAAAAAACCCAGGATTATAAAGAAGATGTTTAAAAGTGACAATGGTGCAGTATTATACCTGATATGTATCAATGTTATATCATCTTTACAAAAAACCTCGGATTATAAAGAATAGGTTTAAAAGTGAAAATGGTGCAGTATTATACCTGATATCTATCAATGTTATATCATCTTTACAAAAAACCCAGGATTATATAGAATAGGTTTAAAAGTGACAATGGTGCAGTATTATACCTGATATCTATCAATGCTATGTAATCTTCACAAAAAACCCAGGATTATAAAGAATAGGTTTAAAGGTGAAAATGGTGCAGTATTATACCTGATATCTATCAATGTTATATAATCTTTCCAAAAAACCCAGGATTATAAAGAAGATGTTTAAAAGTGAAAATGGTGCAGTATTATACCTGATATCTATCAATGTTATGTCATCTTTACAAAAAACCTCGGATTATAAAGAATAGGTTTAAAAGTAAAAATGGTGCAGTATTATACCTGATATCTATCAATGTTATATCATCTTTACAAAAAACCTAGGATTATTTGAATAGGTTTAAAGGTGAAAATGGTGCAGTATTATACCTGATATCTATCAATGTTATGTCATCTTTACAAAAAACCTCGGATTATAAAGAAAGGTTTAAAAGTGAAAATGGTGCAGTATTATACCTGATATCTATCAATGTTATATCATATTTCCAAAAAACCCAGGATTATAAAGAATAGGTTTAAAGGTGAAAATGGTGCAGTATTATACCTGATATCTATCAATGTTATGTCATCTTTACAAAAAACCTCGGATTATAAAGAAGATGTTTAAAAGTGAAAATGGTGCAGTATTATACCTGATATCTATCAATGTTATATCATATTTCCAAAAAACCTAGGATTATTTGAATAGGTTTAAAGGTGAAAATGGTGCAGTATTATACCTGATATCTATCAATGTTATATAATCTTTACAAAAAACCTCGGATTATAAAGAATAGGTTTAAAAGTGAAAATGGTGCAGTATTATACCTGATATCTATCAATGTTATATCATCTTTACAAAAAACCCAGGATTATATAGAATAGGTTTAAAAGTGACAATGGTGCAGTATTATACCTGATATCTATCAATGCTATGTAATCTTCACAAAAAACCCAGGATTATAAAGAATAGGTTTAAAGGTGAAAATGGTGCAGTATTATACCTGATATCTATCAATGTTACATCATCTTTACAAAAAACCTCGGATTATAAAGAATAGGTTTAAAAGTAAAAATGGTGCAGTATTATACCTGATATCTATCAATGTTATGTCATCTTTACAAAAAACCTCAGATTATAAAGAATAGGTTTAAAAGTAAAAATGGTGCAGTATTATACCTGATATCTATCAATGTTATATCATCTTTACAAAAAACCTAGGATTATTTGAATAGGTTTAAAGGTGAAAATGGTGCAGTATTATACCTGATATCTATCAATGTTATGTCATCTTTACAAAAAACCTCGGATTATAAAGAAGAGGTTTAAAAGTGAAAATGGTGCAGTATTATACCTGATATCTATCAATGTTATATCATATTTCCAAAAAACCCAGGATTATAAAGAATAGGTTTAAAAGTAAAAATGGTGCAGTATTATACCTGATATCTATCAATGTTATATCATCTTTCCAAAAAACCTAGGATTATTTGAATAGATTTAGAGGTGAAAATGGTGCAGTATTATACCTGATATCTATCAATGTTATATCATCTTTCCAAAAAACCCAGGATTATAAAGAATAGGTTTGAAAGTGACAATGGTGCAGAATTATACCTGATATCTATCAATGTTATATAATCTTTACAAAAAACCCAGGATTATATAGAATAGGTTTAAAAGTGACAATGTTGCAGTATTATACCTGATATCTATCAATGTTATATAATCATTACAAAAAACCTCGGATTATAAAGAATAGGTTTAAAAGTGAAAATGGTGCAGTTTTATACCTGATATCTATCAATGTTATATAATTATCTTTACAAAAAACCCAGGATTATAAAGAATAGGTTGAAAAGTGACAATGGTGCAGTATTATACCTGATATCTATCAATGTTATATCATCTTTACAAAAAACCCATGATTATAAGGAATAGGTTTGAAAGTGAAAATGGTGCAGTATTATACCTGATATCTATCAATGTTATATCATCTTTACAAAAAACCTCGGATTATAAAGAATAGGTTTAAAAGTGAAAATGGTGCAGTATTATACCTGATATCTATCAATGTTATATCATCTTTACAAAAAACCCAGGATTATTTGATTAGGTTTAAAGGTGAAATGGTGCAGTGTTATACCTGATATCTATCAATGTTATATCATCTTTACAAAAAACCCAGGATTATTTGAATAGGTTTAAAGGTGAAAATGGTGCAGTATTATACCTGATATCTATCAATGTTATATCATCTTTACAAAAAACCCAGGATTATTTGAATAGGTTTAAAGGTGAAAATGGTGCAGTATTATACCTGATATCTATCAATGTTATATAATCTTTACAAAAAACCCAGGATTATAAAGAATAGGTTTAAAAGTGAAAATGGTGCAGTATTATACCTGATATCTATCAATGTTATATAAACTTTACAAAAAACCTCGGATTATAAAGAATAGGTTTAAAAGTGAAAATGGTGCAGTATTATACCTGATATCTATCAATGTTATATCATCTTTACAAAAAACCCAGGATTATGAAGAATAGGTTTAAAAGTGACAATGGTGCAGTATTATACCTGATATCTATCAATGTTATATAATCTTTACAAAAAACCTCGGATTATAAAGAATAGGTTTAAAAATGAAAATGGTGCAGTATTATACCTGATATCTATCAATGTTATATCATCTTTACAAAAAACCTAGGATTATTTGAATAGGTTTAAAGGTGAAAATGCTGCAGTATTATACCTCATATCTATCAATGTTATGTCATCTTTACAAAAAACCTCGGATTATAAAGAAGAGGTTTAAAAGTGAAAATGGTGCAGTATTATACCTGATATCTATCAATGTTATATCATCTTTACAAAAAACCTAGGATTATTTGAATAGGTTTAAAGGTGAAAATGCTGCAGTATTATACCTCATATCTATCAATGTTATGTCATCTTTACAAAAAACCTCGGATTATAAAGAAGAGGTTTAAAAGTGAAAATGGTGCAGTATTATACCTGATATCTATCAATGTTATATCATCTTTCCAAAAAACCCAGGATTATAAAGAATAGGTTTAAAAGTAAAAATGGTGCAGTATTATACCTGATATCTATCAATGTTATATCATCTTTCCAAAAAACCTAGGATTATTTGAATAGGTTTAAAGGTGAAAATGGTGCAGTATTATACCTGATATCTATCAATGTTACATCATCTTTACAAAAAACCTCGGATTATAAAGAATAGGTTTAAAAGTGAAAATGGTGCAGTTTTATACCTGATATCTATCAATGTTATATAATCTTTACAAAAAACCCAGGATTATAAAGAATAGGTTGAAAAGTGAGAATGGTGCAGTATTATACCTGATATCTATCAATGTTATATCATCTTTACAAAAAACCCATGATTATAAGGAATAGGTTTGAAAGTGAAAATGGTGCAGTATTATACCTGATATCTATCAATGTTATATCATCTTTACAAAAAACCTCGGATTATAAAGAATAGGTTTAAAAGTGAAAATGGTGCAGTATTATACCTGATATCTATCAATGTTATATCATCTTTACAAAAAACCCAGGATTATTTGAATAGGTTTAAAGGTGAAAATGGTGCAGTATTATACCTGATATCTATCAATGTTATATCATCTTTACAAAAAACCCAGGATTATTTGAATAGGTTTAAAGGTGAAAATGGTGCAGTATTATACCTGATATCTATCAATGTTATCTCATCTTTACAAAAAACCCATGATTATAAAGAATAGGTTTGAAAGTGAAAATGGTGCAGTATTATACCTGATATCTATCAATGTTATATCATCTTCACAAAAAACCCATGATTATAAAGAATAGGTTTAAAAGTGAAAATGGTGCAGTATTATACCTGATATCTATCAATGTTATATAATCTTTACAAAAAACCCAGGATTATAAAGAATAGGTTTAAAAGTGAAAATGGTGCAGTATTATAACTGATATCTATCAATGTTATATAATCTTTACAAAAAACCCAGGATTATAAAGAATAGGTTTAAAAGTGAAAATGGTGCAGTATTATACCTGATATCTATCAATGTTATATCATCTTTACAAAAAATCCAGGATTATAAAGAATAGGTTTAAAAGTGAAAATGGTGCAGTATTATACCTGATATCTATCAATGTTATATCATCTTTACAAAAAACCTCGGATTATAAAGAAGATGTTTAAAAGTGAAAATGGTGCAGTATTATACCTGATATCTATCAATGTTATATAATCTTTACAAAAAATCCAGGATTATAAAGAATAGGTTTAAAAGTGAAAATGGTGCAATGGGTTTAAAAGTGAAAACCCATGATTATTATACCTGATATCTATCAATGTTATATCTTCTTTACAAAAAACCCAGGTTTATAAAGAAGATGTTTAAAAGTGACAATGGTGCAGTATTATACCTGATATGTATCAATGTTATATCATCTTTACAAAAAACCTCGGATTTTAAAGAATAGGTTTAAAAGTGAAAATGGTGCAGTGTTATACCTGATATCTATCAATGTTATATCATCTTTACAAAAAACCCAGGATTATTTGAATAGGTTTAAAGGTGAAAATGGTGCAGTATTATACCTGATATCTATCAATGTTATATAATCTTTACAAAAAACCCAGGATTATTTGAATAGGTTTAAAGGTGAAAATGGTGCAGTATTATACCTGATATCTATCAATGTTATATCATCTTCACAAAAAACCCATGATTATAAAGAATAGGTTTAAAAGTGAAAATGGTGCAGTATTATACCTGATATCTATCAATGTTATATAATCTTTACAAAAAACCCAGGATTATAAAGAATAGGTTTAAAAGTGAAAATAGTGCAGTATTATACCTGATATCTATCAATGTTATATAATCTTTACAAAAAACCCAGGATTATAAAGAATAGGTTTAAAAGTGAAAATAGTGCAGTATTATACCTGATATCTATCAATGTTATATAATCTTTACAAAAAACCTCGGATTATAAAGAATAGGTTTAAAAGTGAAAATGGTGCAGTATTGTACCTGATATCTATCAATGTTATATAATATTTACAAAAAAACCAGGATTATAAAGAATAGGTTTAAAAGTGACAATGGTGCAGTATTATACCTGATATCTATCAATGTTATATAATCTTTACAAAAAACCTCGGATTATAAAGAATAGGTTTAAAAGTGAAAATGGTGCAGTATTATACCTGATATCTATCAATGTTATATCATCTTTACAAAAACCCTTTTTTTTTTTTTTTTTTTTTTGTATACAAGATCGAGGCTCGTGAAAGAGCGAACATTAATCACACAGAAAGACAAACCGACACATAAAACATATAACATCGGGAGTGGTAGACAAGATGGGGAGAGAGGGGGAAGGACACAAACACAACATTTAAGAGCAGGGACCGAGAGACATGGAGACATCGAGAGATCTGAGAGAGGGCGAGGGCTTTGGGGGGGGGGGCATGGGAAGGGGGCGGTGGGAGAGGTATAAAACATATGGACACTGCCAGGACTTCCAGGAAAGAAGTTGGAATTTCAAACAAGGTGGATCTGGGGTGAATTAGCGGGGGTAGAAAAGATCAAGGTTTTGGATGGGGGAAGATAAGAGATGGTGGTGAACAGCTGTTTTAAAGACCTGGAGGGAGGAGTGGGATTGAAGGGAGTGAGGGAGTTTGTTCCAGAGGCGGGAGAAAAGAGGAATGAAAGAGTGAAGGTGAGCAGAGAGCCGAGATTTCGGCAGTTTAACCATCAGAGGGTTGCTGGCAGATCTTGTGCGACCTGTAGGAATATTTGGGGGACAGAGCACAGAGAGAGCTGGGGGTGCAAGGCCGGAGAGGAGTCGGTAGAAGACAGAAAGACCACCTACCTGCCTGCGGTGAGTGAGTGAAAGGCCCTCAGAGATAGCTTCATCGCGGGAGATTCCAATAATTCTGAAAGCTTTGGTTTCAACAGCGTGAAGCCGAGCTAGGTGTGAGGCAGGAGCACCGGCCCATAGGGGAGAACAGTATTCCATTGAGCTGCGGATGAAAGCCTTGTATGTGGTGAGGAGCTCAGGTGTGCCGAGGAAGGACTTCGCACGACGGAGGATGCCCAGTCGGCGACTGGCTTTGGAGGCCAGCTTGGAAATGTGGTTTTCCCAAGAAAGATCATGGCAGATAGTGAGACCCAAAATCTTGAGCGACAGAACTTCTTGGAGAGGATTGTTGAGAAAGTAGATGGGAGGGTTGTCCAGTCGATCTTTTCGGAGAGACATAGTAAGAGTGTGAGATTTGTCAGGATTGAAAGACATGTTCCACTTGTTTGACCAGTCTGTGATTTTGTCCAGGTCTTCAGAGAGTGAGGAGGCAGCAGACTGCCGATCTGAGGGAAGAGGAATGGAGCGGCAGAGAGTGGAGTCATCAGCAAAGAGATAGAGAGGATTTTCGAGAGAGTCAGAGAGATCATTGATGAAGACCAGAAAAAGCACGGGGCCCAGAACACTGCCTTGGGGAACTCCAGCCTGAACAGGAAGAGGAGATGAGAGAAACCCATTCAGGGCCACACGTTGTCGACGACTAGAGAGGAAGTCCGCCAGCCATGCGTGGAGATTTCCATGGATACCAAAGGAGGAGAGTTTGGTGAGCAGAGCGGGGTGCCAGACCGTGTCGAAGGCACGTGATATGTCGAGGGAGACAGCTCTAATTTCCTGTTTGGCATTGAGGACCTCCATCCATTGTTGAGACAGCAGAAGCAGCATGTCCAGAGTAGAGTGACCTGGTCTGAAACCAAATTGATGATCAGAGATCAAGCCATTGGAGAAGAGGAAAGATTTCATATCCGAAGCAATGATGGATTCCATGACTTTGCTGATAATTGGGAGAAGGCTGATTGGTCTGTAGTTGCTAGGATCTGTTTTTGCACCTTTTTTGTGCAAAGCGGTGATGTTGGCTGATTTCCAAGCAGATGGCAGTTGACCTTGAGCAAAAGAGAGGGTGAAGAGAACAGAGAGAGGGTGAGATAGAGCAGCAGAGCAGGATTTTAGGACCCGTGGGCTGATGCCGTCGGGTCCAGTTGCAGAATCAGAGTCGAGGGTTGACAGAAACTTTTCCACCTTGTCAGGAGGAAAGGACACGGAGTCCAGGAGCAGCAGGGTACGACTGGGTATGGTGGGTACAGAGAGGGATGGGTTTGGGACACAAGATTTAGAGGCAAACACAGAGTTGAGGCATTCAGCTTTTTCACGTGCGGAGTCAGCTGTGTAGCCGTTTGAGGTAAGGGAGGGGATGGAGGGGGAACAAACACCAGAAACGGATTTGACCAGACGCCACCAAGATTTGGAAGAGGGAGACAGATAAGAGAGTTCGGTCTTGAGAACGGAGAGATATTGTTTCCTGGCTCTCCTGAGGGTGGACACACACTTGTTTCGGGCTTTGTGAAAGGAAATGAGATTTCCTTCCGTTGGATTTGCTTTCCAGGAGACGAAGGCAAGTTGTTTCTGGGCAACAGCCTCACCACAAGATTCCGTGTACCATGGACGGGAGGAAGGGTATGACAACTGAAGACGAGATGGGATAAATCTGTGCATGAGAGAGAGCAATTTACTTTGGAAGAATTCCCAGGATGAGTTGATGTCAGAGGTGGTAGAGATGGGAGACCAGTCCAGATGATTGATGGCTGCTTGAAGACCGTGCCAGTTGGCCTGAGTGAAATGCCAGACTCGTCGACGCTGAGCAGGCTCCCTGAGGATGGTCAGAGAGATGTCCACTTTAACAAGGACGTGATCAGATGATCCGACCGGAGCAGAAGAAGAGCAGCAGACATTTTCAGGGAAGTTAGTCATAACCAAGTCCAGAAGAGAAGATGTTCCGTTGACTGAGATCCGGGTTGGGAAATTGACAGATTGTGTCAGTCCCAGTGAGTCGCAGAAGTCCTTTGTTGAGGAGCCATGGCTGGTGAGAGAGGTACCCACACCCAGCCAACTGGCATGATGACAGTTGAAATCACCACATATGAGGAAGAGAGAGTTGGGATGAGTAGATAGAAGTTGGTCCATATCATCAGACAGCGAGATGTAGATGGAGTCATCACTGTTTGGTGGACGGTACAACACACATATGAACAAGAGGTGGGAGCGAAGGGGAAGCCGTAGCCAGAGGTATTCCTGGGGGTGAGGTGGAGAGAGTGCAGTGCAGGGCGAGTGAGGAAGAGAGTTTTTGATAAAGATAGCAACCCCGCCTCCAGGACGAGGCTCAGGTCTATCATACCGGAGGAGGGAGTAGCCCGGGAGAGATACTATGGAATCAGAGACATCATAAAGGAGGAAAGTTTCTGTTAAGCAGATCACGTCTGGTTTGACAGAAGCAACCTGTATGGAGAGATCAGTTAAGTTTGAACGAAGGCCCCGGATGTTTGAGGTCCATACCGTTAATGGTATGGACCTCAAATGTTATGTCATCTTTACAAAAAACCTCGGATTATAAAGAAGAGGTTTAAAAGTAAAAATGGTGCAGTATTATACCTGATATCTATCAATGTTATATCATCTTTCCAAAAAACCCAGGATTATAAAGAATAGGTTTGAAAGTGACAATGGTGCAGAATTATACCTGATATCTATCAATGTTATATAATCTTTACAAAAAACCCAGGATTATATAGAATAGGTTTAAAAGTGACAATGTTGCAGTATTATACCTGATATCTATCAATGTTATATAATCATTACAAAAAACCTCGGATTATAAAGAATAGGTTTAAAAGTGAAAATGGTGCAGTTTTATACCTGATATCTATCAATGTTATATAATCTTTACAAAAAACCCAGGATTATAAAGAATAGGTTGAAAAGTGACAATGGTGCAGTATTATACCTGATATCTATCAATGTTATATCATCTTTACAAAAAACCTCGGATTATAAAGAATAGGTTTAAAAGTGAAAATGGTGCAGTATTATACCTGATATCTATCAATGTTATATCATCTTTACAAAAAACCCAGGATTATTTGAATAGGTTTAAAGGTGAAATGGTGCAGTGTTATACCTGATATCTATCAATGTTATATCATCTTTATAAAAAACCCAGGATTATTTGAATAGGTTTAAAGGTGAAAATGGTGCAGTATTATACCTGATATCTATCAATGTTATATCATCTTTACAAAAAACCCAGGATTATTTGAATAGGTTTAAAGGTGAAAATGGTGCAGTATTATACCTGATATCTATCAATGTTATATCATCTTTACAAAAAACCCAGGATTATAAAGAATAGGTTTAAAAGTGAAAATGGTGCAGTATTATACCTGATATCTATCAATGTTATATAAACTTTACAAAAAACCTCGGATTATAAAGAATAGGTTTAAAAGTGAAAATGGTGCAGTATTATACCTGATATCTATCAATGTTATATCATCTTTACAAAAAACCCAGGATTATGAAGAATAAGTTTAAAAGTGACAATGGTGCAGTGTTATACCTGATATCTATCAATGTTATATCATCTTTACAAAAAACCTCGGATTATAAAGAATAGGTTTAAAAGTGAAAATGGTGCAGTATTATACCTGATATCTATCAATGTTATATCATCTTTAAAAAAACCCCAGGATTATAAAGAATAGGTTTAGAAGTGAAAATGATGCAGTATTATACCTGATATCTATCAATGTTATATAATCTTTACAGAAAACCTCGGATTATAAAGAAGATGTTTAAAAGTGAAAATGGTGCAGTATTATACCTGATATCTATCAATGTTATATAATCTTTACAAAAAATCCAGGATTATAAAGAATAGGTTTAAAAGTGAAAATGGTGCAGTATTATACCTGATATCTATCAATGTTATATCATCTTTACAAAAAACCTCGGATTATAAAGAAGATGTTTAAAAGTGAAAATGGTGCAGTATTATACCTGATATCTATCAATGTTATATAATCTTTACAAAAAATCCAGGATTATAAAGAATAGGTTTAAAAGTGAAAATGGTGCAATGGGTTTAAAAGTGAAAACCCATGATTATTATACCTGATATCTATCAATGTTATATCTTCTTTACAAAAAACCCAGGATTATAAAGAATAGGTTTGAAAGTGACAATGGTGCAGAATTATACCTGATATCTATCAATGTTATATAATCTTTACAAAAAACCCAGGATTATATAGAATAGGTTTAAAAGTGACAATGTTGCAGTATTATACCTGATATCTATCAATGTTATATCATCTTTACAAAAAACCTCGGATTATAAAGAAGATGTTTAAAAGTGACAATGGTGCAGTATTATACCTGATATGTATCAATGTTATATCATCTTTACAAAAAACCTCGGATTTTAAAG
Organism: Myxine glutinosa; assembly: GCF_964187855.1. NCBI lineage: Eukaryota > Metazoa > Chordata > Myxini > Myxiniformes > Myxinidae > Myxine > Myxine glutinosa. The sequence continues at coordinate 18,462 of NW_027616491.1, read as the reverse complement.
AATAGGTTTAAAAGTGAAAATGGTGCAGTGTTATACCTGATATCTATCAATGTTATATCATCTTTACAAAAAACCCAGGATTATTTGAATAGGTTTAAAGGTGAAAATGGTGCAGTATTATACCTGATATCTATCAATGTTATATCATCTTCACAAAAAACCCAGGATTATAAAGAATAGGTTTAAAAGTGAAAATGGTGCAGTATTATACCTGATATCTATCAATGTTATATAATCTTTACAAAAAACCCAGGATTATAAAGAATAGGTTTAAAAGTGAAAATGGTGCAGTATTGTACCTGATATCTATCAATGTTATATCATCTTTACAAAAAACCCAGGATTATAAAGAATAGGTTTAAAAGTGAAAATGGTGCAGTGTTATACCTGATATCTATCAATGTTATATCATCTTTACAAAAAACCCAGGATTATTTGAATAGGTTTAAAGGTGAAAATGGTGCAGTATTATACCTGATATCTATCAATGTTATATCATCTTCACAAAAAACCCAGGATTATAAAGAATAGGTTTAAAAGTGAAAATGGTGCAGTATTATACCTGATATCTATCAATGTTATATCATCTTTACAAAAAACCCAGGATTATAAAGAATAGGTTTAAAAGTGAAAATGGTGCAGTATTATACCTGATATCTATCAATGTTATATAATCTTTACAAAAAACCCAGGATTATAAAGAATAGGTTTAAAAGTGAAAATGGTGCAGTATTATAACTGATATCTATCAATGTTATATAATCTTTACAAAAAACCCAGGATTATAAAGAATAGGTTTAAAAGTGAAAATGGTGCAGTATTATACCTGATATCTATCAATGTTATATAATCTTTACAAAAAACCCAGGATTATAAAGAATAGGTTTAAAAGTGAAAATGGTGCAGTATTGTACCTGATATCTATCAATGTTATATAATATTTACAAAAAAACCAGGATTATAAAGAATAGGTTTAAAAGTGACAATGGTGCAGTATTATACCTGATATCTATCAATGTTATATAATCTTTACAAAAAACCTCGGATTATAAAGAATAGGTTTAAAAGTGAAAATGGTGCAGTATTATACCTGATATCTATCAATGTTATATCATCTTTACAAAAAACCCATGATTATAAAGAATAGGTTTGAAAGTGAAAATGGTGCAGTATTATACCTGATATCTATCAATGTTATATCATCTTTACAAAAAACCTCGGATTATAAAGAATAGGTTTAAAAGTGAAAATGGTGCAGTATTATACCTGATATCTATCAATGTTATATCATCTTTACAAAAAACCCATGATTATAAAGAATAGGTTTGAAAGTGAAAATGGTGCAGTATTATACCTGATATCTATCAATGTTATATCATCTTTACAAAAAACCTCGGATTATAAAGAATAGGTTTAAAAGTGAAAATGGTGCAGTATTATACCTGATATCTATCAATGTTATATCATCTTTACAAAAAACCCAGGATTATAAAGAAGATGTTTAAAAGTGACAATGGTGCAGTATTATACCTGATATGTATCAATGTTATATCATCTTTACAAAAAACCTCGGATTATAAAGAATAGGTTTAAAAGTGAAAATGGTGCAGTATTATACCTGATATCTATCAATGTTATATCATCTTTACAAAAAACCCAGGATTATATAGAATAGGTTTAAAAGTGGCAATGGTGCAGTATTATACCTGATATCTATCAATGTTATATAATCTTTACAAAAAACCCAGGATTATAAAGAATAGGTTTAAAGGTGAAAATGGTGCAGTATTATACCTGATATCTATCAATGCTATGTAATCTTCACAAAAAACCCGGGATTATAAAGAATAGGTTTAAAGGTGAAAATGGTGCAGTATTATACCTGATATCTATCAATGTTATATAATCTTTACAAAAAACCCAGGATTATAAAGAAGATGTTTAAAAGTGAAAATGGTGCAGTATTATACCTGATATCTATCAATGTTATATCATCTTTACAAAAAACCTCGGATTATAAAGAATAGGTTTAAAAGTAAAAATGGTGCAGTATTATACCTGATATCTATCAATGTTATGTCATCTTTACAAAAAACCTCGGATTATAAAGAATAGGTTTAAAAGTAAAAATGGTGCAGTATTATACCTGATATCTATCAATGTTATATCATCTTTACAAAAAACCTAGGATTATTTGAATAGGTTTAAAGGTGAAAATGGTGCAGTATTATACCTGATATCTATCAATGTTATGTCATCTTTACAAAAAACCTCGGATTATAAAGAAGAGGTTTAAAAGTGAAAATGGTGCAGTATTATACCTGATATCTATCAATGTTATATCTTCTTTACAAAAAACCCAGGATTATAAAGAATAGGTTTAAAAGTAAAAATGGTGCAGTATTATACCTGATATCTATCAATGTTATATCATATTTCCAAAAAACCCAGGATTATAAAGAATAGGTTTAAAAGTAAAAATGGTGCAGTATTATACCTGATATCTATCAATGTTATATCATCTTTCCAAAAAACCTAGGATTATTTGAATAGGTTTAGAGGTGAAAATGGTGCAGTATTATACCTGATATCTATCAATGTTATATCATCTTTCCAAAAAACCCAGGATTATAAAGAATAGGTTTGAAAGTGACAATGGTGCAGAATTATACCTGATATCTATCAATGTTATATAATCTTTACAAAAAACCCAGGATTATATAGAATAGGTTTAAAAGTGACAATGTTGCAGTATTATACCTGATATCTATCAATGTTATATAATCATTACAAAAAACCTCGGATTATAAAGAATAGGTTTAAAAGTGAAAATGGTGCAGTTTTATACCTGATATCTATCAGTTATATAATCTTTACAAAAAACCCAGGATTATAAAGAATAGGTTGAAAAGTGACAATGGTGCAGTATTATACCTGATATCTATCAATGTTATATCATCTTTACAAAAAACCCAGGATTATAAAGAATAGGTTTGAAAGTGAAAATGGTGCAGTATTATACCTGATATCTATCAATGTTATATCATCTTTACAAAAAACCTCGGATTATAAAGAATAGGTTTAAAAGTGAAAATGGTGCAGTATTATACCTGATATCTATCAATGTTATATAATCTTTACAAAAAACCCAGGATTATAAAGAAGATGTTTAAAAGTGACAATGGTGCAGTATTATACCTGATATGTATCAATGTTATATCATCTTTACAAAAAACCTCGGATTATAAAGAATAGGTTTAAAAGTGAAAATGGTGCAGTATTATACCTGATATCTATCAATGTTATATCATCTTTACAAAAAACCCAGGATTATATAGAATAGGTTTAAAAGTGGCAATGGTGCAGTATTATACCTGATATCTATCAATGTTATATAATCTTTACAAAAAACCCAGGATTATAAAGAATAGGTTTAAAGGTGAAAATGGTGCAGTATTATACCTGATATCTATCAATGCTATGTAATCTTCACAAAAAACCCGGGATTATAAAGAATAGGTTTAAAGGTGAAAATGGTGCAGTATTATACCTGATATCTATCAATGCTATGTAATCTTCACAAAAAACCCGGGATTATAAAGAATAGGTTTAAAGGTGAAAATGGTGCAGTATTATACCTGATATCTATCAATGTTATATAATCTTTACAAAAAACCCAGGATTATAAAGAATAGGTTTAAAAGTGAAAATGGTGCAGTATTATACCTGATATCTATCAATGTTATATAATCTTTACAAAAAACCTCGGATTATAAAGAATAGGTTTAAAAGTAAAAATGGTGCAGTATTATACCTGATATCTATCAATGTTATGTCATCTTTACAAAAAACCTCGGATTATAAAGAATAGGTTTAAAAGTAAAAATGGTGCAGTATTATACCTGATATCTATCAATGTTATATCATCTTTACAAAAAACCTAGGATTATTTGAATAGGTTTAAAGGTGAAAATGGTGCAGTATTATACCTGATATCTATCAATGTTATGTCATCTTTACAAAAAACCTCGGATTATAAAGAAGAGGTTTAAAAGTGAAAATGGTGCAGTATTATACCTGATATCTATCAATGTTATATCATATTTCCAAAAAACCCAGGATTATAAAGAATAGGTTTAAAAGTAAAAATGGTGCAGTATTATACCTGATATCTATCAATGTTATATCATCTTTCCAAAAAACCTAGGATTATTTGAATAGGTTTAGAGGTGAAAATGGTGCAGTATTATACCTGATATCTATCAATGTTATATCATCTTTCCAAAAAACCCAGGATTATAAAGAATAGGTTTGAAAGTGACAATGGTGCAGAATTATACCTGATATCTATCAATGTTATATAATCTTTACAAAAAACCCAGGATTATATAGAATAGGTTTAAAAGTGACAATGGTGCAGTATTATACCTGATATCTATCAATGTTATATAATCATTACAAAAAACCTCGGATTATAAAGAATAGGTTTAAAAGTGAAAATGGTGCAGTTTTATACCTGATATCTATCAGTTATATAATCTTTACAAAAAACCCAGGATTATAAAGAATAGGTTGAAAAGTGACAATGGTGCAGTATTATACCTGATATCTATCAATGTTATATCATCTTTACAAAAAACCCATGATTATAAGGAATAGGTTTGAAAGTGAAAATGGTGCAGTATTATACCTGATATCTATCAATGTTATATCATCTTTACAAAAAATCCAGGATTATTTGAATAGGTTTAAAGGTGAAATGGTGCAGTGTTATACCTGATATCTATCAATGTTATATCATCTTTACAAAAAACCCAGGATTATTTGAATAGGTTTAAAGGTGAAAATGGTGCAGTATTATACCTGATATCTATCAATGTTATATCATCTTTACAAAAAACCCAGGATTATTTGAATAGGTTTAAAGGTGAAAATGGTGCACTATTATACCTGATATCTATCAATGTTATATAATCTTTACAAAAAACCCAGGATTATAAAGAATAGGTTTAAAAGTGAAAATGGTGCAGTATTATACCTGATATCTATCAATGTTATATAAACTTTACAAAAAACCTCGGATTATAAAGAATAGGTTTAAAAGTGAAAATGGTGCAGTATTATACCTGATATCTATCAATGTTATATCATCTTTACAAAAAACCCAGGATTATGAAGAATAAGTTTAAAAGTGACAATGGTGCAGTATTATACCTGATATCTGTCAATGTTATATCATCTTTACAAAAAACCTCGGATTATAAAGAATAGGTTTAAAAGTGAAAATGGTGCAGTATTATACCTGATATCTATCAATGTTATATCATCTTTACAAAAAACCCAGGATTATAAAGAATAGGTTTAGAAGTGAAACACAACAACACAACATGCATTTTAAGGCCATGTTCCCTGCTAGAGCGGGGGTTAGCCTTGCGGTCCCCATGACAATCTTCTCCATTTTGCCCTATTTTCTGCATCTCTCCTTGTTAACCCCCTTGCCCGCATTTCTTCTTCCACCATCTTTAGCCAAGTCTTTCTCGGTCTTCCCCGTCCTCTACTTCCTTCTACATTAACTTCCATCACTCTTCTCAACCAGTCACTTTCATCCTTCCTCAATACATGACCAAACCATCTCAACCTGTGCCTCTTCACAGCATCAATCACAGGCAATATTCCCATCATCTTTCGCAATTCATCATTTGTCTTCCTCTCTCTCAACGATACTCCGCACATCCATCGAACCATTCGCATTTCCACCCTTTCCAGCCTTCGTTGCTGCTCTACGTTCATTACCCATGTCTCGCTCCCATAAATCATAACACTTCTCACACATGCAGCATACACCTTTCCCTTCAGCTTCAGCGACACTCTCCTCCTCATCAGCATGCCACTCAGTTCCCGAAACTTCTTCCATGCACATCTCACTCGAGCAACCGTTGCCGAGTCTGATCCACCTTCTCCATTCAGCATGTCTCCGAGGTAGCAAAATGTTTTCACACCTTCCAGCTTCACGCCGTCTCCAAGATCCAACTCAACATTTCCTCCATCTGCAGCTCCCTCTGTGCCTCTGTGCATTTGAATGTAGCTGCCACACTGGTTAATGACCCTCTCAGACCACTACATTTTTGATGAACCCACTCAGCGCACATTGTACACTGAATGGAGTTCACTCCGACACCCTTCCTACACACAGCACAGGGCCACTTCCCAGTTCTTTCCACCTCACCACATGCTTTACCACTTGCCATCACCTTTGTCTTTCCGATATTCACCTTCAGACCTTTTGTCTCCATACATTCCTTCCACTTGTTCATCTTTTCCTTCAGTCCATCCATACTTTCCGCAATCAACACCAGATCATCTGCATACAACAACTCCCACGGTAAACCCTCCTTTACGGTCTGAGCCAGCACCTCCATCACAGCTACAAATAGTAGTGGACTTAGTACCGACCCCTGATGCACTCCCACCTTCACCTCAAACTCACCACTGTTCCCGTCCTTCGTCCTTACAGCTGTGCGTGGTCTTTTGTACATTGCCATCACTACTCTGATCAACCATTCCTCCACTCCTAACTTCCTCAATGCCCATGTCAATACTTTGCGTGGAACCCTATCGAATGCTTTCTCCAGATCAACAAACCCAAAAAACAACTTCCTCCTCTTATCCATGTACTTCTCCTGCAACTGCCTCACAATGAAAAGCGCATCTGTCGTTCCTCTTCCTGGCATAAATCCAAACTGCATTTCGTCGATCTTCACTTTCTTCCTTATCCTCCTCTCCAACACCCTTTCCAATACCTTCATTCCATGCTCCAATAACTTTATCGCTCGGTACGAGCCACACTCCAGAGGGTCACCTTTCCCCTTGTATAGAGGGACGAGGGTACGCAGTTCCCAATCCACTGGAATGCGGCCTTCTTTCACCACCAAATTACAGATCTCTGTCATTCTCTTCACACCCCAACTTCCTGCTGCCTTCAACATATCTCCCACAACTCCCGTCGGCCCTCCCGCTTTTCCACTCTTCATTGCTTTTATCGCTTCCTCAACTTCCTTCTCAGTTATCTTCTCTGCCGGTCCTAAAACTGGGTTACTCTCTATGTTGCCATCCCATTCATTCTCTGTATTCAACAGCATTTCCATATATCTTTTCCATCTTCCTTTAATTCCATCTGGGTCGACAACGATTTGTCCCACTTCATCCTTCAAGCAACTCACCCCCATCACATCACACCTCTCTTTCGCTATGTGCTTTGCAATCCTGAATACTGCTTTCTGACCCTCTTCCGAATCCAAGCGTTCTCCGAACATTTTCCTACATGCCTCCTGCGCCTTTGCTACCTCTTTCTTTGCAGCCTTCCTGGCTGCCTTATAACTTTCATGCTCTGCTGTTTCTGCTCCCGTACCCTTCGCCTTCTGCCACTCTTTGAACTTCTTCCTCTTCTCGTCAAACCTCTTTCCAACCTCAACATCCCACCACCATGTTTCCGAGTGCCTCGGTGGTCCTTTTGTCCATCCACATACCTCACCAACGGCTCCCAACAGACTAGCAACAGACAACAGACAACAGATAATAGGTTTAAAAGTGAAAATGGTGCAGTATTATACCTGATATCTATCAATGTTATATCATCTTTACAAAAAACCCAGGTTTATAAAGAAGATGTTTAAAAGTGACAATGGTGCAGTATTATACCTGATATGTATCAATGTTATATTATCTTTACAAAAAACCTCGGATTTTAAAGAATAGGTTTAGAAGTGAAAATGATGCACTATTATACCTGATATCTATCAATGTTATATAATCTTTACAGAAAACCTCGGATTATAAAGAATAGGTTTAAAAGTGAAAATGGTGCACTATTATACCTGATATCTATCAATGTTATATCATCTTTACAGAAAACCTCGGATTATAAAGAAGATGTTTAAAAGTGAAAATGGTGCACTATTATACCTGATATCTATCAATGTTATATCATCTTTACAAAAAACCCAGGATTATAAAGAATAGGTTTAAAAGTGAAAATGGTGCAGTATTATACATGATATCTATCAATGTTACATAATCTTTACAAAAAACCCAGGATTATAAAGAAGATGTTTAAAAGTGACAATGGTGCAGTATTATACCTGATATCTATCAATGTTATATCATCTTTACAAAAAACCCAGGATTATTTGAATAGGTTTAAAGGTGAAAATGGTGCAGTATTATACCTGATATCTATCAATGTTATATAATCTTTACAAAAAACCCAGGATTATTTGAATAGGTTTAAAGGTGAAAATGGTGCAGTATTATACCTGATATCTATCAATGTTATATCATCTTCACAAAAAACCCATGATTATAAAGAATAGGTTTAAAAGTGAAAATGGTGCAGTATTATACCAGATATCTATCAATGTTATATCATCTTTACAAAAAACCCATGATTATAAAGAATAGGTTTAAAAGTGAAAATGGTGCAGTATTATAACTGATATCTATCAATGTTATATAATCTTTACAAAAAACCCAGGATTATAAAGAATAGGTTTAAAAGTGAAAATGGTGCAGTATTATACCTGATATCTATCAATGTTATATAATCTTTACAAAAAACCCAGGATTATAAAGAATAGGTTTAAAAGTGAAAATGGTGCAGTATTATACCTGATATCTATCAATGTTATATAATCTTTACAAAAAACCTCGGATTATAAAGAATAGGTTTTAAAGTGAAAATGGTGCAGTATTGTACCTGATATCTATCAATGTTATATAATATCTATCTATAATGCCAGTAATCTCTGTGTGTGTGTGTGTATGTGTGTATGTCTGTGTGTTTGTCTGTGACCGCTGTTTCTCGACAACCACGGGTCCGATATACTTGAAACTTGCCAGGTATATTGCTGGGGACCTGAGGATGTGCCTTTTCAAGGTTTCATATTAATCGGACAAGTAGTTACCGAGCTATGTCCAAAAAACGATTCAACCAATCAGAGAGCAGCGAGCTATCACGTGTGCCGAACGTGGCGAACAGACTCTGCCTCGGACGGCACATTTGAGAGCGTATTCATTTATTTCACGTTGGCAAACTATGTTGGCGTTAAACTATGTTTTAAAACTAATTAAAACTAATTTGCGATTCTTTCGCTTTCCTGCGCGTTTGTGCACGCTATGGCGATTTCTTTACCAAACTCCGCAAGCCGTTCGCTTTGGACCAAACCATTTCATGTAAATAGAGGGGGGGGGGGGATTGTCACCGTACTCGCAAGCCGTTCGCTTTGGACCAAACCATTTCATGTAAATAGAGGGGGGGGGGGATATAATTTTAGATATATATATAGTACGGGCATGCCCTAGTTTACAAAAAACCCAGGATTATAAAGAATAGGTTTAAAAGTGACAATGGTGCAGTATTATACCTGATATCTATCAATGTTATATAATCTTTACAAAAAACCTCGGATTATAAAGAATAGGTTTAAAAGTGAAAATGGTGCAGTATTATTCCTGATATCTATCAATGTTATATCATCTTTATAAAAAACCCAGGATTATAAAGAATAGGTTTAAAAGTGACAATGGTGCAGTATTATACCTGATATCTATCAATGTTATATCTTCTCTACAAAAAACCTCGGATTATAAAGAATAGGTTTAAAAGTGAAAATGGTGCAGTATTATACCTGATATCTATCAATGTTATATCATCTTTACAAAAAACCCAGGATTATAAAGAATAGGTTTAAAAGTGAAAATGGTGCAGTATTATACCTGATATCTATCAATGTTATATCATCTTTACAAAAAACCCAGGATTATAAAGAAGATGTTTAAAAGTGACAATGGTGCAGTATTATACCTGATATCTATCAATGTTATATCATCTTTACAAAAAACCCAGGATTATAAAGAAGATGTTTAAAAGTGACAATGGTGCAGTATTATACCTGATATGTATCAATGTTATATCATTTTTACAAAAAACCTCGGATTATAAAGAATAGGTTTAAAAGTGAAAATGGTGCAGTATTATACCTGATATCTATCAATGTTATATCATCTTTACAAAAAACCCAGGATTATATAGAATAGGTTTAAAAGTGACAATGGTGCAGTATTATACCTGATATCTATCAATGTTATATAAACTTTACAAAAAACCCAGGATTATATAGAATAGGTTTAAAAGTGACAATGGTGCAGTATTATACCTGATATCTATCAATGTTATATCATCTTTACAAAAAACCCAGGATTATATAGAATAGGTTTAAAAGTGACAATGGTGCAGTATTATACCTGATATCTATCAATGCTATGTAATCTTCACAAAAAACCCAGGATTATAAAGAATAGGTTTAAAGGTGAAAATGGTGCAGTATTATACCTGATATCTAGCAATAAAACGGGTCTCACAGTTCACTCCCAAGCCTACAAGGACCACCTACAACACTACAAAGATGCCCTCTCCCGCGCCCGCGCTGCCTACTACTCTCAAATTATCCACTCTGGCTCCGGAAATCCAAAAGCACTCTTCTCGACAATAAACAAACTCCTCCGCCCCCTGAACACCACCACCCAGTCATTCACAGTAGACAACTGCATCTCCTTCCTCTCTTTCTTCTAACGCAAAATTGACAACATCTACAACAGCTTGACCACCGCCGCACCCGCTCCCCCTCCAACCACCTGCCCCCCCCTTGTCCTGCCATCCCCTGTCTCGGTTCTCCCCAATCTCCCCTACTGACCTCTCTGAACTCCTCATAGGAATGAAAACTGCCACCTGCACTCTTGACCCCATCCCCTCCAGCTTTGTCAAAGCCTCCCTCCCTGCTCTCTCTCCACTTATCATTGCAACAATAAACTCCTCCCTGTCTACAGGCATCGTCCCACCTTCCCTCAAAATTGCTGCTGTTACCCCCATTCTAAAAAAACCTGGTCTAAACCCTGACACCCTAAACAACTTCAGACCCATCTCCAACCTACCCTTTCTGTCAAAAGTTTTGGAACGCGCTGTAGCCACTCAACTCAAACATCATCTCTCTGCCAATAACCTGTATGAAACATTCCAATCCGGATTCCGCTCCAACCACAGTACTGAAACTGCTCTCCTCAAAATCACCAACGACCTTCTCCTCTCCTCTGACGCTGGCAACCTCAACATTCTCTTCCTCCTCGACCTCAGCGCTGCCTTTGACACCATCGATCACACCATCCTCCTCACCCGACTTGAATCCACCTTTAACGTTACCGGCACTGCCCTCTCTTGGATTAAATCATACCTCTCTGACAGATGCCAGTTCATCTCCATCAATAACTGCAAATCCCCCACTGCTCCCCTCCCCCAAGGTGTCCCCCAAGGTTCAGTTCTTGGCCCCCTCCTCTTCATCCTTTACCTGTCCCTGCTCGGTCACTTAATCCGCCGTCATGGTCTCCAATTCCACTGCTTCGCCGATGACATCCAGCTTTTCATCTCCACCAAGTCCGTCTCCACCGACACCCACTTTATCCTGACAAACTGCATCACTGAAATAAAATCCTGGCTTCAAATCAACTTCCTCAAGCTTAACTGTGATAAATCTGAAATAATCATCATTGGCCCAAAAACGCTCACAAAATCCACCCATAACTTTGCCCTCAACATCGACGGTATCCCAGTATCCACCTCCCCTCACATCCGGAATCTTGGCGTCATCTTTGACCAAACCCTTTCCTTCGACAAATACACTAAACAGATCACAAAGTCAGCCTTCTTTCAGCTGAAAAACATTGCCCGTCTCCGCTCATCCCTCTCCTCCACGGCTGCAGAAACCCTCATCCACGCCTTCATCACCTCCCGTCTGGACTACTGCAATAGCCTCCTCTATGGTTCACCCTCAAAAATCACCAATAAACTCCAATACATTCAGAACTCCGCTGCCCGTCTACTCACCCATTCCCGGACCCGTGACCACATCACCCCCGTCCTTTACAAGCTTCACTGGCTCCCCATCCCCCAGAGAATCCAGTACAAAATCCTCCTCTTGACATACAAAGCCCTCCATAACCTGGCCCCATCCTACCTGGCTGACCTCCTCTCCAGACACACTCCCACCCGCAACCTCTGCTCTGCTGGTACCAACCTCCTGACCCCCTCCATCCGGACCAAATTCAGATCCTGGGGGGACAGGGCCTTCTCCATCGCTGCTCCCACCCTCTGGAATTCACTACCTCACACCATCAGAGACTCCTCCTCACTCACCACATTCAAAACATCACTAAAGACCCACCTGTTCAACACTGCATTCAACATTCAACCCACAGCATTTAACCCCTGACTATCTCTTCTCCTTCTCCCTCCTTTTGCTTTAAATATTTCCCTATTGATTCTTGTCTTTTTGCAATTGTTGTTTTCATGTATTGTTATGCATTATGTTTGCCACTCTGTCAAAGCGCCTTTGGGCTTCTGGAAAAGCGCTATACAAAATAAATGAATTATTATTAATTATTAATGTTTGGGTCTCACCATCTGCCATGATCTTTCTTGGGAAAACCACATTTCCAAGCTGGCCTCCAAAGCCAGTCGCCGACTGGGCATCCTCCGTCGTGCGAAGTCCTTCCTAGGCACACCTGAGCTCCTCACCACATACAAGGCTTTCATCCGCAGCTCAATGGAATACTGTTCTCCCCTATGGGCTGGTGCTCCTGCCTCACACCTGGCTCGGCTTCACGCTGTTGAATCCAAAGCTTTCAGAATCATTGGAATCTCCCCCGATGAAGCTATCTCTGAGGGCCTTTCACTCACTCACCGCAGGCAGGTAGGTGGTCTTTCTGTCTTCTACCGACTCCTCTCCGGCCTTGCTCCCCCAGCTCTCTCTGTGCTCTGTCCCCCAAATATTCCTACAGGTCGCACAAGATCTGCCAGCCACCCTCTGATGGTTAAACTGCCGAAATCTCGGCTCTCTGCTCACCTTCACTCTTTCATTCCTCTTTTCTCCCGCCTCTGGAACAAACTCCCACACTCACTTCAATCACACTCCTCCCTCCAGGTCTTCAAAACAGCTGTTCACCACCATCTCTTATCTTCCCCCATCCAAAACCTTGATCTTTTCTACCCCCACTAATTCACCCCAGATCCACCTTGTTTGAAATTCCAACTTCTTTCCTGGAAGTCTTGGCAGTGTCCATATGTTTTATACCTCTCCCACCCCCCCCCCCCCTTCCCATGCCTTCCCCCCAAAGCCCTCTCCCTCCCACAGTTCTCTCGATGTCTCCATGTCTCTCGGTCCTTGCTCTCAAATGTTGTGTTTGTGTCCTTCCCCCTCTCTCCCCATCTTGTCTACCGCTCCCGATGTTATTTGTTTTGTGTGTCTGTTTGCCTTTCTGTGTGATTAATGTTCGCTCTTTCACGAGCCTCGATCTTGTATACAAAAAAAAATAAAAAATAAAAAAAAAATGTTATGTCAGCTTTACAAAAAACCTCGGATTATAAAGAATAGGTTTAAAAGTAAAAATGGTGCAGTATTATACCTGATATCTATCAATGTTATATCATCTTTCCAAAAAACCCAGGATTATAAAGAATAGGTTTAAAAGTGAAAATGGTGCAGTATTATACCTGATATCTATCAATGTTATATAATCTTTCCAAAAAACCTAGGATTATTTGAATAGGTTTAAAGGTGAAAATGGTGCAGTATTATACCTGATATCTATCAATGTTATATCATCTTTCCAAAAAACCTAGGATTATTTGAATAGGTTTAAAGGTGAAAATGGTGCAGTATTATACCTGATATCTATCAATGTTATATCATCTTTCCAAAAAACCCATGATTATAAAGAATAGGTTTGAAAGTGACAATGGTGCAGAATTATACCTGATATCTATCAATGTTACATCATCTTTACAAAAAACCTCGGATTATAAAGAATAGGTTTAAAACTGACAATGGTGCAGTATTATACCTGATATCTATCAATGTTATGTAATCTTTACAAAAAACCCAGGATTATATAGAATAGGTTTTAAAGTGACAATGTTGCAGTATTATACCTGATATCTATCAATGTTATATAATCATTACAAAAACCTCGGATTATAAAGAATAGGTTTAAAAGTGAAAATGGTGCAGTTTTATACCTGATATCTATCAATGTTATATAATCTTTACAAAAAACCCAGGATTATAAAGAATAGGTTGAAAAGTGACAATGGTGCAGTATTATACCTGATATCTATCAATGTTATATCATCTTTACAAAAAACCCAGGATTATAAGGAATAGGTTTGAAAGTGAAAATGGTGCAGTATTATACCTGATATCTATCAATGTTATATCATCTTTACAAAAAACCCAGGATTATTTGAATAGGTTTAAAGGTGAAATGGTGCAGTGTTATACCTGATATCTATCAATGTTATATCATCTTTACAAAAAACCCAGGATTATTTGAATAGGTTTAAAGGTGAAAATGGTGCAGTATTATACCTGATATCTATCAATGTTATATCATCTTTACAAAAAACCCAGGATTATTTGAATAGGTTTAAAGGTGAAATGGTGCCAGTGTTATACCTGATATCTATCAATGTTATATCATCTTTACAAAAAACCCAGGATTATTTGAATAGGTTTAAAGGTGAAAATGGTGCAGTATTATACCTGATATCTATCAATGTTATATCATCTTTACAAAAAAACCCATGATTATAAAGAAGATGTTTAAAAGTGAAAATGGTGCAGTATTATACCTGATATCTATCAATGTTATATAATCTTTACAGAAAACCTCGGATTATAAAGAATAGGTTTAAAAGTGAAAATGGTGCAGTATTATACCTGATATCTATCAATGTTATATAAACTTTACAAAAAACCTCGGATTATAAAGAATAGGTTTAAAAGTGAAAATGGTGCAGTATTATACCTGAAATCTATCAATGTTATATCATCTTTACAGAAAACCTCGGATTATAAAGAAGATGTTTAAAAGTGAAAATGGTGCAGTATTATACCTGATATCTATCAATGTTATATAATCTTTACAGAAAACCTCGGATTATAAAGAAGATGTTTAAAAGTGAAAATGGTGCAGTATTATACCTGATATCTATCAATTTTATATAATCTTTACAGAAAACCTCGGATTATAAAGAAGATGTTTAAAAGTGAAAATGGTGCAGTTTTATACCTGATATCTATCAATGTTATATAATCTTTACAGAAAACCTCGGATTATAAAGAATAGGTTTAAAAGTGAAAAATGGTGCAGTATTATACCTGATATCTATCAATGTTATATAAACTTTACAAAAAACCTCGGATTATAAAGAATAGGTTTAAAAGTGAAAATGGTGCAGTATTATACCTGAAATCTATCAATGTTATATCATCTTTACAGAAAACCTCGGATTATAAAGAAGATGTTTAAAAGTGAAAATGGTGCAGTATTATACCTGATATCTATCAATGTTATATAATCTTTACAGAAAACCTCGGATTGTAAAGAAGATGTTTAAAAAGTGAAAATGGTGCAGTATTATACCTGATATCTATCAATGTTATATAATCTTTACAGAAAACCTCGGATTATAAAGAAGATGTTTAAAAGTGAAAATGGTGCAGTATTATACCTGATATCTATCAATGTTATATAATCTTTACAGAAAACCTCGGATTATAAAGAAGATGTTTAAAAGTGAAAATGGTGCAGTTTTATACCTGATATCTATCAATGTTATATAATCTTTACAGAAAACCTCGGATTATAAAGAAGATGTTTAAAAGTGAAAATGGTGCAGTTTTATACCTGATATCTATCAATGTTATGTAATCTTTACAGAAAACCTCGGATTATAAAGAAGATGTTTAAAAGTGAAAATGGTGCAGTATTATACCTGATATCTATCAATGTTATATAATCTTTACAGAAAACCTCGGATTATGAAGAATAAGTTTAAAAGTGACAATGGTGCAGTATTATACCTGATATCTATCAATGTTATATCATCTTTACAGAAAACCTCGGATTATGAAGAATAAGTTTAAAAGTGACAATGGTGCAGAATTATACCTGATATCTATCAATGTTATATAATCTTTACAAAAAACCCAGGATTATAAAGAATAGGTTTAAAAGTGAAAATGGTGCAGTATTATACCTGATATCTATCAATGTTATATCATCTTTACAGAAAACCTCGGATTATGAAGAATAAGTTTAAAAGTGACAATGGTGCAGTATTATACCTGATATCTATCAATGTTATATCATCTTGACAAAAAACCCAGGATTATAAAGAATAGGTTTAAAAGTGAAAATGGTGCAGTATTATACCTGATATCTATCAATGTTATATAAACTTTACAAAAAACCCAGGATTATGAAGAATAGGTTTAAAAGTGACAATGGTGCAGTATTATACCTGATATCTATCAATGTTATATCATCTTTACAAAAAACCTAGGATTATTTGAATAGGTTTAAAGGTGAAAATGGTGCAGTATTATACCTGATATCTATCAATGTTATGTCATCTTTACAAAAAACCCAGGATTATAAAGAAGAGGTTTAAAAGTGAAAATGGTGCAGTATTATACCTGATATCTATCAATGTTATATCATCTTTCCAAAAAACCCAGGATTATAAAGAATAGGTTTAAAAGTAAAAATGGTGCAGTGTTATACCTGATATCTATCAATGTTATATCATCTTTACAAAAAACCTAGGATTATTTGAATAGGTTTAAAGGTGAAAATGGTGCAGTATCATACCTGATATCTATCAATGTTATATCATCTTTCCAAAAAACCCAGGATTATAAAGAATAGGTTTGAAAGTGACAATGGTGCAGTATTATACCTGATATCTATCAATGTTATATAAACTTTACAAAAAACCCAGGATTATGAAGAATAGGTTTAAAAGTGAAAATGGTGCAGTATTATACCTGATATCTATCAATGTTATGTCATCTTTACAAAAAACCTCGGATTATAAAGAATAGGTTTCAAAGTAAAAATGGTGCAGTATTATACCTGATATCTATCAATGCTATATCATCTTTACAAAAAACCTAGGATTATTTGAATAGGTTTAAAGGTGAAAATGGTGCAGTATTATACCTGATATCTATCAATGTTATGTCATCTTTACAAAAAACCCAGGATTATAAAGAAGAGGTTTAAAAGTGAAAATGGTGCAGTATTATACCTGATATCTATCAATGTTATATCATCTTTCCAAAAAACCCAGGATTATAAAGAATAGGTTTAAAAGTAAAAATGGTGCAGTGTTATACCTGATATCTATCAATGTTATATCATCTTTACAAAAAACCTAGGATTATTTGAATAGGTTTAAAGGTGAAAATGGTGCAGTATTATACCTGATATCTATCAATGTTATATCATCTTTACAAAAAACCCAGGATTATAAAGAAGGTGTTTAAAAGTGACAATGGTGCAGTATTATACCTGATATCTATCAATGTTATATCATCTTTACAAAAACCTCGGATTATAAAGAATAGGTTTAAAAGTGAAAATGGTGCAGTATTATACCTGATATCTATCAATGTTATATCATCTTTACAAAAAACCCAGGATTATTTGAATAGGTTTCAAGGTGAAAATGGTGCAGTATTATACCTGATATCTATCAATGTTATATAATCTTTACAAAAAAACCCCAGGATTATAAAGAATAGGTTTAAAAGTGAAAATGGTGCAGTGTTATACCTGATATCTATCAATGTTATATAATCTTTACAAAAAACCCAGGATTATAAAGAATAGGTTTAAAAGTGAAAATGGTGCAGTATTATACCTGATATCTATCAATGTTATATAATCTTTACAAAAAACCAGGATTATAAAGAATAGGTTTAAAAGTGAAAATGGTGCAGTATTATACCTGATATCTATCAATGTTATATAATCTTTACAAAAAAACCCCAGGATTATTAAGAATAGGTTTAAAAGTGAAAATGGTGCAGTATTATACCTGATATCTATCAATGTTATATAATCTTTACAAAAAACCCAGGATTATAAAGAATAGGTTTAAAAGTGAAAATGGTGCAGTATTATACCTGATATCTCTCAATGTTATATCACCTTTACAAAAACCCAGGATTATAAAGAATAGGTTAAAAGTGACAATGGTGCAGTATTATACCTGATATCTATCAATGTTATATCATCTTTACAAAAACCCAGGATTATAAAGAATAGGTTAAAAGTGACAATGGTGCAGTATTATACCTGATATCTATCAATGTTATATAATCTTTACAAAAAACCCAGGATTATAAAGAAGATGTTTAAAAGTGACAATGGTGCAGTATTATACCTGATATCTATCAATGTTATATAATCTTTACAAAAAACCTCGGATTATAAAGAATAGGTTTAAAAGTGAAAATGGTGCAGTATTATACCTGATATCTCTCAATGTTATATCACCTTTACAAAAAC